>NC_083615.1:572305-584805 GCF_963584025.1 Labrus mixtus | reverse complement strand
CAAAGCAGGCTGTTTGTTTTTGAAATCCTCATGTTTGCCTCTGCGCTGGATTCTAATCCGTGCGTTTGAACAACTAAGAGATCTAGATTTCCAAAACAAATAGATCAAAGTGTGTTTAACAAGAGACGCAAGAATGACTGGACACCAATTCAAGGGAAGTGCAAGCAGTGCTGGAATTACACAAGATGTGAAAGAACCAGAAATTCGAGGAAGAAAACCAGTCAGGTCGAACTTACACACATAAAAAAAACAAAAACACTGACATACACCTGAGTGTGACAGGTCGCTGCTCAGAGCTTTACAGTTACAGTGAAGACAGGTAGTAATAATAATCATTTATTTTGGTCACAAGAAAAAACATTTTGACTAAAAGGTGTAGGCTGAAGCTTTAGCTTGTTACAAATCTTATTATTTAAGACACGACTAGTTTGGTTACAAAAAAAAAACATATCAGAACAAAAATTTGTTCCAAGAATTTCTTTCAAAACAAAACAAACAAAAAACAAAACAGAAGTCACACTCACAGAGAATAATCAAACCAACCTTTTATATTTGTAGGATAAGTTTGTTATAAGTATTCCACAAGTTAACTCCTTTTACTGAAATACACCTGTTCTTTATGTTTGTCCATACACACCTGTTCCCTTTAGTTCATACCGGCTCTCTCTAGTTTAAATAAACCTCTGAATACTGTTGGGAAGCAAAATGATTGTATCGTACAGTTCACATCTAAAAATCTCACTTTCTACGGCTGTGGTCCGATTTTATTTCATTGTTTTTAAAACGTACATTTTTATTTTTTTTTGCTTTACCAACTACGTTCAGGACTTCTCTCTGGCCGAGTTCCTGCGGGACCAGTCCTCCCAGGTGAGCGCCGACTCTGACCCTCAGGGCTTCAAGAGACAGGAGACCATCTGGGAACTTTTCACCAGCGAGTGTGTCTACTTCCTGGATCAGCTGATGGTGCTCAAAGAGGTGAGTGTAATGATGCTCATGCAAATGCACAGACACACAAACCACAAATAAACAGACCAAGCCCCGGTGAAACACGACACCTGCTGCTTTGTGCTTCCCTCTTTTCCCTCAATTCTTCTCATGTGAAAGTCTCTTTGGGGTTTTCCATTCTTTACTGCAGCAGAATAGAAATTCAATGCTCGCACCGCAGGTAGCCTGAGCCCATCCTCTTTCTCTATTCTTCAGGTGTTTCTGGCCACGCTCACAAACCTGCAGGTGAGGAACTGCCTGACTGATGTCGACTCCTGGAGGCTGTTCGCGAACCTCAATGAGCTCTGCCTGGTGAGTGGGATGCTAATCATGTCAGCTAGCTTCAGGTTTATATTACAAACAACACAGAGCATTACATAACCCTGTTTACAGCGCTGATACAAGATGGCTCAAATAAAGAGTCCTGTCCCAGTGAGAGGGTGAGGATGATTGATTTATTCACTTTAAATCTATACAACTGGGAATTTACCTGATTGGAGTTATTTTGTTAAGTCATGAGACCTTTGGCCTGTACAAAGAAGCAAGTTCAACATACCCAGCATATCTTCTGGTATCTGACTTCACTAACCCTAACACATGAGATCATGCTGAACAGTCACATGAAGCTGGTTATCAACCTGATCACTTAGCCAAGACTTTCAGTCATTTATAGTCTTGTGGTGTTTCTGACAGTTGAAGACGTTATATTTCAGCTGCAGCCCGACATGCAGAGCAGAAAGGGACTAATAGAAATGAAAATGAAAACCTAATTTAACTTCAGTGTAAAACATCAGTGATATGTTTTGTAATCAGGAAACTCTCCCTCCTCCCCTCTCAGGATCCGCTCTCTGATTGGTCAGCAGTTTGAGTTTCTTTTAGGTTGATCTCTTATCCCAAACATAAACTGCTCCGGTTAGTTCGTAGTCCTGATCACTCAGAGTTAAACCTGAAGTTACCCCGATAACTGAAATCCTGCTTCATAGAATAACCCCTGATTTTAGCCGAGGTGAGACGACACAACACAAGATTACAGAAGTTACATGAAGTAAAAATATCAGAATGAAACAGAAAAATAATGAAAACAATTTTTATTTTAGATCTAATCAGGATTTAATTCTAGTAACAATCTTTATAAAACCCTGAAAGCAGTTTGAAATTAAATAAAACAAAACAAAGTATTTCAAAGTAAGACATTTCACTCTATTTTTATCATTCTTATGTTCGCCTTTTAGACTTTTAAACCGTAGTTTGACACAACTGTGCATATTAGTGTAGAGTGTAGAGATATATGTAGAGTGTAGAGATATATGTAGAGTGTAGAGATATATGTAGAGTGTAGAGATATATGTAGAGTGTGTTAAAGTCTTTCTATGTGATGTTTCACACTTAAATATATAAATCAAGTATCTCCTCTGAAAATAACTCTGTGAGTCATGACTGTCTACAATGGGTGTAACACCCGAGTCCCACTGTCTGTGATGTTTTCAGAGTTTTCAGAGTCCTATCTTCAGTTTGTTTACATCGCCAGGACGGCCGGCTGACTCCTCCCCTCGTGTATAAAAGTTGTTTAATTGAGGGACTAGAGAAAAGAAGAATAACATACTGTACTCACTGCTTAACTGTGTTTCTAGATCACGCTCATTTCAGGTAAATTTACATGCAGTGTGAAGATACGAGCATAATAAAGATCGCTAGCATTAGCATGCTAACACAACAATGCAGCGCCAGTTGTTTTGGTTTCATGCTGGTGCTCAAGAGCGACATCTGCTGGATCAAAACATCACATATAAAGCCTTTAAATGCTTGACTTGTATTCTTTGTTGCCAGTCTGGTGTGGTGTGATTGTTTTTAGGGAACATCATGTTGCACAGAGCTGAATGTTTCTTTTGCACTGTTGTTCAAGGCGACCTTCCTCTCAGGGAC
The DNA here is from genome assembly GCF_963584025.1 of Labrus mixtus. Classification (NCBI taxonomy): domain Eukaryota; kingdom Metazoa; phylum Chordata; class Actinopteri; order Labriformes; family Labridae; genus Labrus; species Labrus mixtus. The sequence continues at coordinate 581,898 of NC_083615.1, read as the reverse complement.
AGAATGTAATGAGTCCAACCTAACTGCTGATCATTCTTATTTTAGACACTGAATCACTCTCTGCCTTTTCATTCATATTCAAACAACAGAGGTGTGTTTTTATCTGACTTCTCTACACTTCACTTCGTGGTTCAAAAAAACAAAGTGACCTAAACTGGAGGACTGTGTCATTCATAGAGATCGCTTTCATTTATATTTATCTTGATTTGATTTTATTATGTTAGTTAGCCGTGTTTAACTTTATGATCATTTTGTGAAGTTCAATAAAAAAATATTATCAGAAAATAAAAACTACAAATCCCACTGTTGCATCCACCAAAGTGCTCAGTGGATGTAAAGTACAGCAGCAACTTGAGTTAGGAGAACATCAAATGGACTGAAGAGACAGAACACGATGTGTACCGGTCTGCAGAGTTTCCGCTGGTCAGAAAACAATCCTAAAGTAACATTATTCTTTTTTTAAACAGAAAAAGCTTTTTTATTTCAAACTAAAACAATAGGTGCTCAACATAAACATATCCCTCTGTTGATTTTCTTTCCCCCCATCATGTCATTTTCTCTTCATGTTTACTGTATAATTGGAAACATTTATTTTGGGAGCACATTTCCATGTTTTCAGTTTTAAAATGTTCCTTTATTCCAGTTATAGCAGCCGTACTGGTCTCCCTGTATGCAGGCTGTATGTTCTTGTAGGTCACCACAAAACCGTTCATTGAAAACTTTGCAGCAGCATTTTAAAAGAAGAGTAGACAGAAATGGAGCAGCTGCTGTTTTCAAGGTCTGTTATTATCTATCTATTATTTATTATCTAAATAATATCTATCTATTATTTATTATCTAAATAATATCTATCTATTATTTATTATCTAAATAATATCTATCTATTATTTATTATCTAAATAATAGATGTGAAATGGGCAAAAAGACAAAAAAAAGATAAAAATAGCAAGTGGGCGATACATAAGGGAGCAGTTCTCAGCTGCTCTTTTCTGTCACTTCTCCTCTTTTCAACAACAATAAACAGAGTTATGAGTGTTTCCTGTCAGGGACATTTGATACTTGATATTAAGGGTTTTTTTCCTGCCACAGGTGAGCTTTGGTTTCCTGAACAACCTCCTGCGTGTCATCAAGGACATGTTGGAGATTAGTGAGGGTGGCGTGCCCACCCTGCTGGAGCTGCTGAGCAAGGCAAGTGAGACACACACACACACACACACACACACACACACACACACACACACACACACACACACACACACACACACACACACACACACACACACACACTGACACACACACACACACACACACTGACACACACACACACACACACACACACACACACACACACACACACACACACACACACACACACTGCGTCTGCGTCACACTCCAGAGATAAGACCTCAGAGACCTCAGAGACCAAAAAATGCTTTCAAGCTCTCAGGGCAAACTGGAAAATGTATGCTGGAGATTTGTAGATATAATAAAATCCTGAAAACTGGATTTACTGAACATGTATCTCAATCTATTTTAGTAACAACATAATGTCCTTTATAATCACAGGCTGAGGAGGCAAAATGATTTTCAGTGTTTGTTCAACTTTTTTTTAATTTAAATGTATTTAACCAGGAGAACCTCGTTGAGATTAACATCATAAATAAGAGATTTTTTATAATGACGATTATTATGCCCATAATTATATATGGGCATAATATATAGTCTAACATTTCAGATTCATTTTACACTCATTTTCAAAACATATGTATAACCACCTTTAAGTAACTGTTTTGATTTGTGCTCATCTATCCTACAAACAAATCAAAAATAAATCTTCACTTTCAAAATAAAACTACAGATATAATTGAAAAGATTTTCATCGTTCTGATACATTCTGGCCCGCCCCCCAAAAAATCTTTATTATAAGCTTTGGAATATATTTCACACATATTCAGTGTCTTGTACTTTAATCTAGATTTTCATCTTCTTGTTTTTTTTGGTTTTTTTTATGAGCAGTTAATTAGCTGCTTATTGACCTGTAGCCGTCTGCTTCCCGGTGGTTGTATAATTCTCCTTATCTGTTGGCAGGCTTTCCGGGAGAGCGTCTGCCACTGCTTGCAGAAGTACTGCCTCAACTACTCCACGGCTCTGCTTTATCTGGACAGCCTGAAGTCCCGGGAGGACTTTGGATGCTACGTGAAGGTACAGGAGTGAAAGTCACCGAGGGAAGTCAGAGCGCTGACGGGGACGCTATGTACCTTTAAAAATGCAGAATGCAGAGATTGTGAAATTTTAAGAGGAGGACACACTGAAACATTTCTCCTTAAACAACCAGTTGAGTGTCACATATGAAAACTCACCATGTTTACTTTGAGTTACCTTCTTTATTCTCATGTCCACTGCACAGCTCCTACATCACACCTTTTGTACATTTTGTGTTTTTTATTTTTTATATTTTATATTTTACATTTTTAAATTCTATTTTATATATTGTAATATCTTCTTATTCTGTATTATTTAAGTTGTTTCTAGTTCTGCTTTATTTCCTTGTTAATTGTTTAGCACCGATACACCAAGTCAAATTCCTTTATGTGTAAATGTACTTGGCAATAAACCCCGATTCTGATTTTTGCCGCCCATCCCCCGTCCGTCCGGTTTCAACACTGTGACGAGTTCTTTCACCCCTCTGACCTCCTTCTTTCTCCCCCCCCCCCCTTTTTTTTGTTTTATCTCCAAAGTGGTGTGAGAGGAACGAGCAGTGCCGGAGGCTGCAACTGCGTGACCTGCTGGTGGCGCCGCTGCAGAGGCTAACTCGATATCCGCTGCTGCTGCGGAATATTGCAAAGAGATGCCAGGCGGAGGACGAGACCAGAGGCCTGCAGGTTATCGCGGAGCAAGTGGACACATCTATATGTGAGCAACATACACAAAACATGAGCTCCTCCCCTTTTATTGAAAACAAAGTACAACTAGAAAAACATGCGCAAGTAGTGCCTGATCAGCAGACTAGATCAGTTAGGATTCCTCTCAGGTGTTTTCCTCAGTCAGCTGTTGGTGCTTTTACAAACACATTAAGATAAAGTTGCATTGTAAGCAGATGTAAATGAGGAGATATCCATCAACACCAACACCCAGTTTGTGTCTTCAAAAACATGCTGCATAGTCTTGGCCGGCCGCCAGCAGCCGTGACCGTTTCTCCTGCACTGCGTGCCTCCGCCTGCTGCAGACCTGTTGTGTTGGTTTACTGTGGAAACTCGAGGGACGGGCTGTGGGAAATGTGCTGCAGCGATGCACCTCACTGTCACTCTGTTCAACTGAACACACACACATGCAAACAGCGCCGGCTCACAAATCTTTGAACCGCACACTTTCCCATAACCATTTAAAGAAGGTGTGGCGGCCGGGTCGATCGGATGACGAGGCTTGGATGTGAAAGGCTAATGTCCTCTGGGTGTGTGTGTGTGTGTGTGTGGGGGGGGGGGGGGGAGGGGTGATATTTACTGTAACTGTTGAGTGTACTGCAATCTGTCACGATACGGCCACACCCACGTTAGGCAGCAACCATCACTAAAACAAGAAAACACAACAAGATTAAAACAATGCTCTATTAGCCATGTGGCACCACTTTAATTCAACTAAAGGAATGAATGCAGTCATGCTTTTTTATTTCTTTTTCAACATATTTTTATTAAAGTAGATCAAAACATACAGTGCAATTGGGATGCAGTCAACATGTTTCTTTTTTTCCCCAGAAACATTCAAAAAATCCAGTATCACTTCCAACCCTCCCAGTCCAACAAATAGACCTCTTAGAATAAAAGTGCAAGAGTGGAAAACTCACAAAAAAATTAAATACAATAACTAAATAAAAATAAATAGATAAGTGTGAAAAAATAAATCAAAGTACATTTGAGAACAGTAGTATCAAGAAATAAATAATAATAATAATACAAAATGACGAGACAAACATAAATAAAAAATAAATAAATGAACAAACAACATTAACAGGAATAAAAGTCGTTATGTGTATACAACACAAGTAAATAGGAGAAACAGTATAACCTGTAAAAGAGACAGAATCATACACACACACACACACACACACACACACTGCTCAACTTGATTAATAACAGGAAAAGACAACAGCTGCTCACATCCAGGCTACAACCCTGCGCTTAGGAAGGAGTAAAATACATTCATGCTTTTATTTTGAAATGCAGCACAGTGCTTTTCAGTTGTTTTTTTGTGTGTCTCTTTATTGAAAATGACGGCTGTCTGCTTCCAGGTGATTTAGAAGGAAAGGTGAAGTGGCTCGACAACTACCAGAAGGTGAAACAGCTGAGAGACGCCCTGGTGTGGCTTCCTGTGTGGGAGAGAGACAAGCGGGCCTTCGTCCCTGAGGTCTGTTCAGCTCGTGTCTTAATGTCATAAAAAATGTTTCTGTGTCTCTGTTAGAGCTTTGTTTACAGACCGAGCCGTCATCCTCTGATACCTTTTCTGTGTGCAGATAAGCAGATGCAATCAATTTATCTGGATGTGAAATCAGATATCTGAGCAAAGTGTTTGAAAGTGTTTCACATATTTCTGTGCAGGCTGTCATTAGCTGTGAACTTTGAAACATCTCTCAGTTTAAAAGTCAAGAAGTTGAAAATGTGCTTATCTTTTAACTACCTGTCTTTCAGAACCTGAAACATCTGTTAAAGGCCGTCACTCTGGAGAATCTCATCTCGCACAGAAGTCTGCTGCACGACGGGAAACTGGTGCTCGTAGAGAACACGAAGCTGGTCGACGTTTACCTGTTCCTGTTCGACGAATTCCTGCTGATCACAAAGATAAAGAGGAACAAGAAGGTAAACAACAGAACAGATCAACAGAGAGGGCAAAACTGTAAACATGTAAATAACAGGAATAAGATTCAACAGGCAGGTATGGAGAGGCAGTTCAATACAGTGAAGGAGAATGAGTTTAAAATCAACCAGGAGAAGAAAATCACACATGACATGACAGGCTGTAAACACAGAATGAAGATAAAATAACAGAGAGCTGAAGAGTTAAATGATAAAAGGAGTAGGAATTTAAAAAGTAAAATGAATACAGGAAGGGAAACATTTAAAGGCTAAAACATTTAAAGAAGAGAAAGATAAAAAAAGGTTAAAGTGAATAAAAGGATGGGATAGATGTGTACTTCATAGATTGTTGTTCTTCTGTGCAGAGGTCCGTCGGTCCGGAGCAGAATCCTCTGAGGCCGCCTCTGAACATGGAGCTGGGCCAGCTGCTTAAGGAGGGGTCCACCTTCACAGTTCTGGACCAGCCCGTCTCCCTGGACCGACTTCAGCTGAAGAACATCGATCAGCTCAACGCATCGAGTAATAAAAAAGATTCTTACAGATTTTTGTTTTCTGGAGTTTAAGCAAGTTAACATTTTCCACACAGAGGACATGTAGTCTGATATTTAAGAATCAAAACAAGTGTCTTCTTTTACTTATTAAGTTTTCTTTTGGTTGATATGGTTGCTGCTGGGTAATTATTGTGTGTTACAGTTCATGTTTTGTCATTTTTTGTTTTGTCTGTTTTGTAGCATCAGGTCTGCCTCATTCATTCATCATCATGCACCAGAACCGCTACCAGCAGTGTATCGGTGTGTTCATCCTGCAGGCTCCATCAGAAGCTGCCAAGGTAGGGAGCTTCAACCAGGACATTCTCAACTGCTTCAAAATGACAACCAAACAATGACCTGCTCTGTGCAGCAAATTCACCAAAATCCTAATAATGCCAAGTTGTTTTGTGTGAGTTTAGAGGACTGTAGTCATGTGTCATATAAGACATTTTATTAAGTGCCACTTAGTTAGGAACCAACATTAGTTTTTCAATTATATGCCATTCATATTAGAGTTAACATTCCTACATATGTTAAAGTCTTTATATGTGATGTTTTGATCCAGTAGATGTCGCCCTTGAGCACCAGCATGAAACCAAAACAACTGGCGCTGCATTGTTGTGTTAGCATGCTAATGCTAGCGATCTTTATTCTGCTCGTATCTTCACACTGCATGTAAATTTACCTGAAATGAGCGTGATCTAGAAACACAGTTAAGCAGTGAGTACAGTATGTTATTCTTCTTTTCTCTAGTCCCTCAATTAAACAACTTTTATACACGAGGGGAGGAGTCAGCCGGCCGTCCTGGCGATGTAAACAAAGTGAAGATAGGACTCTGAAAACTCTGAAAACATCACAGACAGTGGGACTCGGGTGTTACACCCATTGTAGACAGTCATGACTCACAGAGTTATTTTCAGAGGAGATACTTCATTTATACATTTAAGTGTGAAACATCACATAGAAAGACTTTAATCTCTGAGGTTTTTTTTGTAAACAAAGAAACATTTTGAAGTCACTTTTGAGGCTGTTGTTGTGTGTCTGGGATCATGGCTCATAATAACCGTTTTTATATTATACATGTAAAAGAATCCAAAAGTTGCTGACTTCTCTTCATGGTCAAACGAATGTCAGTTCTCTTCCTGAAACTCCTCCTTCCTGTGTGACTTCTTCCAGAGAGTGTGGATGTCAAAGATAGAGGGCGCTGTGACGGCGCTGCTGAAGCTGGACTCTGAGCAGCCGCGGGTCAAGAGCTCCTCCCTGTGGCTGGAGTCTTCACAGATCTGAGCCATCATCAACTCCTCTGCTGTCAACGTGCACTTCACTGTCTCCTGACACTCTGTAAATAACAGTACCAGCACTAGAATCCTTTTTTCAAACTAAATGTTTTGCCTTTAATGGCAGCTGCTGCATTAGTGTAAAATAAATATCTGATTATATTTTCAAAGTTGTTCATTTCATTCTCTTTTCTTTAACAGTTTTTTTCCCCATGCTCTCTGATATCACAGACTTTTAAAGTCCTATTTTAGAACTTCATGAAGCAGATGCAGATTTGGTTTTATTATAAATCTTCTTGAGTTTTAGATCATACCTCATGTTCTTCATAACCAGAGGGAGTTTGCTTGTTGTCTCACATTATAAGACAATGGATGAAAATATTTCATTCTAATTTCTAAGCAGCCGTGGAACTGCTAACAAAAATCATGTGGATGAGTCCTATGGAAAGATTTAGAACACGCCCCTAAATGGGCCTTTAGATGAGATTAATTTGCCAATGGCTGTCTTACTTTGAACTTCAATAAACTTAAAAAACAATCTATATTTCTTCATAGCAATAATTCATTGATTTTCTAATAAATAAATAATAACAGAATGGTTGCAGGAGTTTCTTGTCCCTAAACTTGTCCTCAGAAGCCCATTTCCTCCAGTTAAAAAAATAAAAATTGAAAATTTGGCTTTGTTGAGATTTTGACCATAAAAATTAGATAAAAAGTCATAATGAGATAAAGATCTAAATTTTCTTTGTTTATCGTGTCCCTTGCTCAAGTGGTTTATTCTGTGACTTCTGCTCCAGGGGCCTGTATGTACATTCCTTGAATCTCATCATTTCAACTTTTTATGGTCAAAAAAAATCTCAACAAAGCCAAATTTTAATTTTAATTTTTTTAACTGGTGGAAATGTGCTTCCATACTAAACAGATCAAACACACACAAGTGAATAGAAACATACTGTAGATTTTATTTAGGTTCGTCATGATGATGAGTAAGAAAATCAACTGATGCATGTGAACAATAAATGACATTATTTTTCTCTCAGGTGGGCCTGACTGGTAATACATGGTGCGTGTCACGATGTTGGCCTAAGGCACACATTCACAACCATCACATATGAAGACTTCAAACATGGGAGGGAAACGGTGGCAGAGCCGAAGGCGGCCCGTTAAGTCATCATGCAGAACTGAGAGCTTACACAAAGCGAGCCACGATTTCAGTGTGTGCACGTCTGTGATGCTGCTCTGTTAAAAAAAAACTGAGTAAGACACCGATGAGTTCATAATATCATGAAATCTAAATCCACTCGTGTTAAATGATCTCTGTTCCTCTTTCATTACAAACATTTACAAAGATAATTATGACAGCCTTAGTTGTTGTTTTTTTTAAATGAGAAAGCCTGTATAAAGTTTGCAGGTCGTGTATTTGTCAATAAGTACAATAAGGTGCAGATCATCTCTTTTTAGGGTTTTCATGGACTGTACAGCTTGAAGATAAATCACACACCCCCTGAATCAAATCAACAACATAATATTTGTGATCTCTTAAAGATTTAGAAATAGTGCTTTTCCTGTGCCAATCTGAGGTAGACATAACAAAACCAGAGCAACACAAACAGGCAGGTTGTTCTTAAGAGCTTGAAACTGAGATGGACGTTGTTTTTTTTTTTTTTAAATGAGCATAGAGGTTCAAAGAGCTGATTTGGTAAGCCAGGGTCTGGAACAAGCTGCATGTTGCAAAATGCCAGTTTGTCGTCACCTTGGCTTGTGGTATTTCTCGCCTGTTCCAGTCTTCAGACGATTGCACAAAATAAAAAAAAAGATCTTACCGATATCTGACATCATTTATAAATTATACAAAGTAGGATCGACTTTTTACAGCACCCCTCAGTGGCAGAAAACAGTAATTCAACGCTGCACGCTGTGGGAGCACCAACATCCTGGAACACTGTGGTCGGAGCGGCCGCCATTCATACAGCAGCCAATCACAGCAGGCCGAAAAACACTGAAACACACTTCCTAGTACGGCACCATCACACACAGCCACAGTTATTGCTTTAAACACACACACACACACACACACACACACACACACACACACACACACACACACACACACACACACACACACACACACACACACACACACACACACACACACACACACACACACACACACACACACACACACACACACACACACACACACACACACACACACACACACACACACACACACACACACACACACACACACACACACACACACACACACACACACACACACACACACACACACAGCATTACTCAGTGCTGTTGATTAGAAACAAGCAGCAAACAATAAAATCAAAATGCAGACACCTCCAATGTCTGCAGAAAGCACCACACAAAGAGAAACGCAGCACAGCAACAACAAAAACAAAAAAAAATGACTGTACATAGAAGCCTCTCTGATCATCATACAGAACGCCTTCAAGATTAAATGTCAGACCCTGTGATTCACGCTGTCAAAGACAGGTTAAGAAAAATACTGAAAGATGAAACAAAGACTGGGGTTTTCATCTCGGCTGGATTCCTGCTGCGGACATTCTTTGGTCATGAAATAGGCTGAAAACATGAAATTCAACAAACACGCTGCCGCACAAAGGAGAAATGCAGTAAGTAACGATGTCACATTTATCTCTAGTCCTGTACATAAATACGCTGGTGTGTTATTCAATTTGATAAAAGATCAAACTTTTTTTTTTTTAGTTGAAGATCAAGTGTCCAAAAAACTTTTTTTTAATCTTAAAATCTGAGTGAGGGTCATTAACTTCAACACAGTGTTAACAAAAAGGAGTGAGAATCTACAGAACACAACGCTTATTCTTAACGTCTTGACTTCATACATCCTTTAAACCAGTGGTTCTCAACTGGTGGGTCGGGACCCAAAAAGTGGGTCGCAA
>NC_083615.1:532305-569805 GCF_963584025.1 Labrus mixtus | reverse complement strand
AGACGGACATGACATGAAACATTTGTTACAAATTAACCACAAAACCGTATACATATATATTAACCTGAAAAAAGATTACCCCCTAAATGAAACAAACTTAAACTGTGCAATTAAAAAATAGATTTATACAAGAAATGTACATAACCTGTGCAGGGATAAAAATATATGTGACATTTAAAGAACCTTTAAACAGTTGAGGAAAAAAATCTGTAATTAGACCTGAATATAAAAAATAAAAAAGTGTTGAACTTCTGAAGTTGTGAAACCTCAACCACGAGAGTTACAATCAGAGCATATCTCTTTTTACTTTTTTTTTTTTTAATGGTAGAATAAAGCACCCTCACATCAGCTGTTTTTATCATTTTTCTACTTTACAACTCTGACATGATCCTGTGATCCTGATCGTGTTGGATTACTGACCTGTAGCGACTGGTTCTCTCTGCCCAGCTCCTGCATGGCCGCCGTCGTGTCGTCTACCTTCCTCCTCATCTCTACCACCTTGGCCTGCAGTTTCTCTATCTCCCCTTCACCCTTGACACACCTGAAACACAAAAACCACAGAACACTGGTGATGATTTGTTTGTGGCTCAGGAGAATTTCCAACCACTTAAAGCGACTTTTAAAACTGGCTGCAACACAGGTTTGTAATGCAACAATGATCAGGAGGATTTAAATTGGATCTCGGGGGGTTATACTTATCAAGCAGAGCACTCTGTGGTTAGCAGAATGTCTCTCTAATTTGAATACCATCTTGGCTAATTAAATTGCACTCGTTCACCGAAGCATCCAGGCAGCACTACAGATTAGTCGGACATCAATTTGAAGCCTTGTACAGAGGCGACGTGACATTCAAGCACAGCCTCAAGTGTTGCTCAAAATGCATGAAGGTGTTTTATTATTGAATGGATGCACTGTAGACATGATGATGAACTGTAAACTGACTAGGGGTACCTGAGTACTCGTTCATTAAATAATAATTGGTTACAAAAGAAATGTAATCGATAATCGTTTTGTAGTCCACATTTTTGTAATTTTTTCTTGTTGCATTGTGGGTTCTTCTAGGATAGGCCTAATTCAAACAGAGAAAAAGCAGCACACTCAAACAGAAATAAAACTTCAGGTGCACGAGCACAAAAAGAAAATAGATGACAAACAAAGTGCTGATAAAAGCTCTGTGCTAAAACGCGTCCGTTGTTGATCCGTACACTGCTACCCTAACAAAAATATACCTTTAATTTACCCCCCTATGAATTCACAATGAACAAAAAGTCCCAAACAAACAAAATATGCAATATGATCTACGGAAGTTCAGTTCAAATTGTCTTTTCAGTCCACAGAAAAAGAAGGACTTTCACTTCAGTGATTACCGCTTTACTCCACCAAACCAAAGACGTTTGATCATCCAGGACAGAGCAGCATAACTAGATGTTTTCTTATATTCTGGAATTTTAGATGATTATTCTTTTAATAACTACAAAACAGAACAACCTTATAGGGAGACAGAGCTCATAGCGGACGGACGAGCGAGATTGAGTGAGTGTGTCATTACGCACAGAGGAGAAAGATGAAATAGTTCACCTGTTCTATTGTAACTTCATTTACCAGAGTAAAGTGTGCTCTACACTGCAGACTGTATAAAGTGTGCTCTACACTGCAGACTGTATAAAGTGCGCTCACTACACTGCAGACTGTATAAAGTGCGCTCTACACTGCAGACTGTATAAAGTGCGCTCTACACTGCAGACTGTATAAAGTGCGCTCTACGCTGCAGACTGTATAAAGTGCGCTCTACACTGCAGACTGTATAAAGTGTGCTCTACACTGCAGACTGTATAAAGTGTGCTCTACACTGCAGACTGTATAAAGTGCGCTCTACACTGCAGACTGTATAAAGTGCGCTCTACGCTGCAGACTGTATAAAGTGCGCTCACTACACTGCAGACTGTATAAAGTGCGCTCTACACTGCAGACTGTATAAAGTGCGCTCTACACTGCAGACTGTATAAAGTGCGCTCACTACACTGCAGACTGTATAAAGTGTGCTCTACACTGCAGACTGTATAAAGTGCGCTCTACACTGCAGACTGTATAAAGTGCGCTCACTACACTGCAGACTGTATAAAGTGCGCTCTACACTGCAGACTGTATAAAGTGCGCTCTACGCTGCAGACTGTATAAAGTGCGCTCACTACACTGCAGACTGTATAAAGTGCGCTCTACACTGCAGACTGTATAAAGTGCGCTCTACACTGCAGACTGTATAAAGTGCGCTCACTACACTGCAGACTGTATAAAGTGCGCTCTACACTGCAGACTGTATAAAGTGCGCTCTACGCTGCAGACTGTATAAAGTGCGCTCACTACACTGCAGACTGTATAAAGTGCGCTCTACACTGCAGACTGTATAAAGTGTGCTCTACACTGCAGACTGTATAAAGTGTGCTCTACACTGCAGACTGTATAAAGTGCGCTCTACACTGCAGACTGTATAAAGTGTGCTCTACACTGCAGACTGTATAAAGTGTGCTCTACACTGCAGACTGTATAAAGTGCGCTCTACACTGCAGACTGTATAAAGTGCGCTCTACACTGCAGACTGTATAAAGTGCGCTCTACACTGCAGACTGTATAAAGTGCGCTCTACACTGCAGACTGTATAAAGTGCGCTCTACACTGCAGACTGTATAAAGTGCGCTCACTACACTGCAGACTGTATAAAGTGTGCTCTACACTGCAGACTGTATAAAGTGCGCTCACTACACTGCAGACTGTATAAAGTGCTCTACACTGCAGACTGTATAAAGTGCGCTCTACACTGCAGACTGTATAAAGTGTGCTCTACGCTGCAGACTGTATAAAGTGTGCTCTACGCTGCAGACTGTATAAAGTGCGCTCTACACTGCAGACTGTATAAAGTGCGCTCTACACTGCAGACTGTATAAAGTGCGCTCTACACTGCAGACTGTATAAAGTGCGCTCTACGCTGCAGACTGTATAAAGTGCGCTCTACGCTGCAGACTGTATAAAGTGCGCTCTACGCTGCAGACTGTATAAAGTGCGCTCTACACTGCAGACTGTATAAAGTGTGCTCTACACTGCAGACTGTATAAAGTGTGCTCTACACTGCAGACTGTATAAAGTGCGCTCTACACTGCAGACTGTATAAAGTGCGCTCTACGCTGCAGACTGTATAAAGTGCGCTCTACACTGCAGACTGTATAAAGTGCGCTCTACACTGCAGACTGTATAAAGTGCGCTCTACGCTGCAGACTGTATAAAGTGCGCTCTACGCTGCAGACTGTATAAAGTGCGCTCTACGCTGCAGACTGTATAAAGTGCGCTCTACACTGCAGACTGTATAAAGTGTGCTCTACACTGCAGACTGTATAAAGTGTGCTCTACACTGCAGACTGTATAAAGTGCGCTCTACACTGCAGACTGTATAAAGTGCGCTCTACGCTGCAGACTGTATAAAGTGCGCTCACTACACTGCAGACTGTATAAAGTGCGCTCTACACTGCAGACTGTATAAAGTGCGCTCTACACTGCAGACTGTATAAAGTGCGCTCACTACACTGCAGACTGTATAAAGTGTGCTCTACACTGCAGACTGTATAAAGTGCGCTCTACACTGCAGACTGTATAAAGTGCGCTCACTACACTGCAGACTGTATAAAGTGCGCTCTACACTGCAGACTGTATAAAGTGCGCTCTACGCTGCAGACTGTATAAAGTGCGCTCACTACACTGCAGACTGTATAAAGTGCGCTCTACACTGCAGACTGTATAAAGTGCGCTCTACACTGCAGACTGTATAAAGTGCGCTCACTACACTGCAGACTGTATAAAGTGCGCTCTACACTGCAGACTGTATAAAGTGCGCTCTACGCTGCAGACTGTATAAAGTGCGCTCACTACACTGCAGACTGTATAAAGTGCGCTCTACACTGCAGACTGTATAAAGTGTGCTCTACACTGCAGACTGTATAAAGTGTGCTCTACACTGCAGACTGTATAAAGTGCGCTCTACACTGCAGACTGTATAAAGTGTGCTCTACACTGCAGACTGTATAAAGTGTGCTCTACACTGCAGACTGTATAAAGTGCGCTCTACACTGCAGACTGTATAAAGTGCGCTCTACACTGCAGACTGTATAAAGTGCGCTCTACACTGCAGACTGTATAAAGTGCGCTCTACACTGCAGACTGTATAAAGTGCGCTCTACACTGCAGACTGTATAAAGTGCGCTCACTACACTGCAGACTGTATAAAGTGTGCTCTACACTGCAGACTGTATAAAGTGCGCTCACTACACTGCAGACTGTATAAAGTGCTCTACACTGCAGACTGTATAAAGTGCGCTCTACACTGCAGACTGTATAAAGTGTGCTCTACGCTGCAGACTGTATAAAGTGTGCTCTACGCTGCAGACTGTATAAAGTGCGCTCTACACTGCAGACTGTATAAAGTGCGCTCTACACTGCAGACTGTATAAAGTGCGCTCTACACTGCAGACTGTATAAAGTGCGCTCTACGCTGCAGACTGTATAAAGTGCGCTCTACGCTGCAGACTGTATAAAGTGCGCTCTACGCTGCAGACTGTATAAAGTGTGCTCACTACACTGCAGACTGTATAAAGTGCGCTCTACACTGCAGACTGTATAAAGTGCGCTCTACACTGCAGACTGTATAAAGTGCGCTCACTACACTGCAGACTGTATAAAGTGCGCTCTACACTGCAGACTGTATAAAGTGCGCTCACTACACTGCAGACTGTATAAAGTGCGCTCTACACTGCAGACTGTATAAAGTGCGCTCTACACTGCAGACTGTATAAAGTGCGCTCTACACTGCAGACTGTATAAAGTGCGCTCTACACTGCAGACTGTATAAAGTGCGCTCACTACACTGCAGACTGTATAAAGTGCGCTCTACACTGCAGACTGTATAAAGTGCGCTCACTACACTGCAGACTGTATAAAGTGCGCTCTACACTGCAGACTGTATAAAGTGCGCTCTACACTGCAGACTGTATAAAGTGCGCTCTACACTGCAGACTGTATAAAGTGCGCTCTACACTGCAGACTGTATAAAGTGCGCTCTACACTGCAGACTGTATAAAGTGTGCTCACTACACTGCAGACTGTATAAAGTGCGCTCTACACTGCAGACTGTATAAAGTGTGCTCTACACTGCAGACTGTATAAAGTGCTCTACACTGCAGACTGTATAAAGTGCGCTCTACACTGCAGACTGCATAAAGTGCGCTCTACGCTGCAGACTGTATAAAGTGCGCTCTACGCTGCAGACTGTATAAAGTGCGCTCTACACTGCAGACTGTATAAAGTGCGCTCTACACTGCAGACTGTATAAAGTGCGCTCTACACTGCAGACTGTATAAAGTGCGCTCTACACTGCAGACTGTATAAAGTGCGCTCTACACTGCAGACTGTATAAAGTGCGCTCTACACTGCAGACTGTATAAAGTGCGCTCTACACTGCAGACTGTATAAAGTGTGCTCTACACTGCAGACTGTATAAAGTGCGCTCTACACTGCAGACTGTATAAAGTGCGCTCTACGCTGCAGACTGTATAAAGTGCGCTCTACGCTGCAGACTGTATAAAGTGCGCTCTACGCTGCAGACTGTATAAAGTGCGCTCTACGCTGCAGACTGTATAAAGTGCGCTCTACACTGCAGACTGTATAAAGTGCGCTCTACACTGCAGACTGTATAAAGTGCGCTCTACACTGCAGACTGTATAAAGTGCGCTCACTACACTGCAGACTGTATAAAGTGTGCTCTACACTGCAGACTGTATAAAGTGCGCTCTACACTGCAGACTGTATAAAGTGCGCTCTACACTGCAGACTGTATAAAGTGTGCTCTACACTGCAGACTGTATAAAGTGCGCTCTACGCTGCAGACTGTATAAAGTGCGCTCACTACACTGCAGACTGTATAAAGTGCGCTCTACACTGCAGACTGTATAAAGTGCGCTCTACACTGCAGACTGTATAAAGTGCGCTCTACACTGCAGACTGTATAAAGTGCGCTCTACACTGCAGACTGTATAAAGTGTGCTCTACACTGCAGACTGTATAAAGTGTGCTCTACACTGCAGACTGGAGTCTTTGTTAACACAATGTTGCCGTCAAAACAGCTTCAACGTGTGATGAGTGCGCATTGATGTCTGCACGTCCGCTCACCACACTCACTGCTCTAATTATAATAAAGTGTTAAAACGCTCATAAGATATGTCTGTGTGAAGTTTTATTTGAGGTTTGTTGTCTGTTGAAGTAAGAAATTTCATATTTGAATGTTAATAAAAAGGCATCTTACTAACAATTATTAAAATCCCGAAGATTCAAATTAATCAATAGATACAGTCGGCATCGCCCCACGGGGCCTCCCGTGGGGGAAAAGAATCACAGCAAAAAAAAGAACTACAAAACGATTACTCGAGTACTCGCTCTAACAACGGGAAGAGTAATTGATTAGAGAACATTTTGCATTTCTGCACCCCTAATACTGACATCCACAAAGGTTTCTGACTGTTCAAAGTAAGTGTGTCAGCTTCCTGCTCGTGGTGGAGTCATGTTGGGTAATGAGTATGCTCTGTATGTTAAGTGTAGTAAGATAACTTTAGATATGAATTGACACAATATTAATAAAAGTGGATGGATTGAACCTGCTGAGTCACATTCCTGTAGATCTCCATGTTCAGCTGCTTTTTGTCCTGATGGATTTGTTTCTTGCTCTGTGACTTTAAAACTGCCTCATTTCTTTTTGTGGGTGTCGTGATGGCTCATGGTAAATTAATTTGAAATGATTGTGCCTGCAGGAAATGCAGGTCTTTATAAACTAAGAATAGGAATG
The DNA here is from genome assembly GCF_963584025.1 of Labrus mixtus. Lineage (NCBI taxonomy): Eukaryota > Metazoa > Chordata > Actinopteri > Labriformes > Labridae > Labrus > Labrus mixtus. Next base: position 562,925 of record NC_083615.1, on the reverse strand, counting down.
AAGCAGTAGCAGAGGAAATATCTATGTATGAACCTCTTAATGATTAGGATTACAAAGTAAATCTTGTGCAGTGTAATTAATGCTTCCTAAAACAGAAACACATCACATGCATGGTGACACGTTGTCAAAAATAGCAAAACACACACAAAAGACTGATCCTGTCACCTTTCCAGCAGGGCCCGCCTCTCGTCCTGGTTGTTCTGCACGGTGGCCTCCAGCACGGCGATCTCTCCCCTGAGCTCGTCCGTCTGCTTCTCCAGCTCGCCCACTCTCCGCTGGCTGCCCTGCCACTCCCTCTTCAGCGTGGCCACGTTTTCGTTCAGAGCCGTCACCTGCACACCCATCTTAGCCTCGGCCTCCTCCCCGCGCTTCACCTGCTCCTCTCTGACCCGCTTCTCTGCAAACTGTGACAGCATCACGTCACAAAGAGGACGATATTTAATCCACTAGTTAGGAATTATTTGGTGGGATTTTTGGCCTACCAGCTGATCCTCCAACTGCTTTGTTTTGGCACTGAGCTGCTCCTCTCTCTGGCTCCTGCTGTCCCTGGTGGCCTGGTGCTCTTTCTTCTCCTGCTCCGCGCTCTTCTGTGCTGCCTCCACCTGACTCTGCAGCTCCAGCTTCTGCTGGATCAGCAGCTGTTTGGCTTCCCGCAGCTCGCCCAGCTCCTGAAAATAAAAAACAACAACAGAGAAGTGGCTCAATTCTTTTTAAAAGGATCAATCAATTGGTAAAGCTAAGAAGTTAGGCAGGGTTTAACTTTCACAACTTAATTCTAAGGTGCTTCAAAGGTCTGAAAAAAAAAAAATCCAGGATCATGTAAATTCTCAGCCAAACTGAAGAATGTGGCCTGATGACCTGAAGTTTCTCTAACTTAAGCTGTTTACATAAGACACAAGCATGGGAAGCAGGTCATTGAAGCCAGTAGTCGACAAAAATGGCCACTAGCTTGAGCTGTCACACCTCTGAAGTCCGGCCAGCTGATCCCCTTTGAAACAAATACAAATGTTAGCTTTAGCTTCTCAGTAACTGACCTTCTCGCTCTTCTCCGTCAGTGCTTTTAATTCAGACATCAGCCTGCTGTTATTCTTTTCCAGGGCACTCTTGGCTTTGTTCATCTCCTCCACTTGACTCCTCTCCTTCTCCAGTGCCTCCTTAACTTGACCCTGAAGGTAGCACAAGATAGATTCAATGAGCTTAATCACATCAAATCATTTAGGGTGATGTGTCTGTGTCATCTGTTTCTCTCACCTGTTGCTTCTGTAGTTCCTCGAGCGTTTGTTCCTGCTGCTGAAGCTTCTGCTCCCGTTTAGCCAGCTCCTGCTCCAACGATCCCCGGCCGGTCTGAAGCTCCTGGATCTGAGCCTCCAAACCGGTCTGATGAGTCCGGTTAGCGGCCAGCTCCTCCTGAGCCACCTTCAGCTTCACCACTGACGCCTGCAGCCAGAAAACGGTTCAGGTCAGTCAGTAAGGAGGGTAAAGAGACAAGTTTTAATATCTTCTTCCTGAATGAAGCTTTTTATAATCCAGCATGAATCTACCTTCAGGTCTTGACGCAGAGCGGACACTTCAGACTCCTTGCCGTAGAAGTCGGACTGAAGCTTAGTGAGGCTTTCCTGGCTTTGTGACACCTGCTCCTTCAGCTTACCCTCCTCTTCTGCCTGGAGATTCAAACACACACATTAGTGAACACACTCAAACTTTAAATCTTAAAGGGATACTTCACCCGCTGAAACATGAATCTGTATTGACATTGGGTCATATATGTAGAAATGTGAAATACATTTTGAAGTTGGTGTCTTCTTAGCTGTGAAAAGGCAGAAAGTGTCTTTTTGGCTCATGTGGATGAAAGACACCAAATCCCAGAATGCACAGCACCGCAGGCCACTCCCACTAAGATCCTCTAGTTACAGACATATTTACTTCAACACACAAGGTCGTTTCCTCAACTGATTCAGAGATTTCTTCCAGAATTGATCTTGTAAATTCCTGTCAGTAAACAGACTCTATGTCTGTGTCCATAGACAAACAGTGAGAGCACCGACACTACCAGTCCACCCCAGCTCGAGCCGGCCCGGGCTCCTCGTCCTCACCGCCGCCGACAGGCAGGCCTTATGTCTTGGCTGCTGAGCTGGCAGCTGCGGCCAGCGGAGGCCCCTTAAAATTTCCCATCTCAAAATGAGGGCGGGATGCACGACCATTCAAAAATACTACCAGGTTTCTAATGATACTAAGATTAATGCAGATGGTGAAGTATCTCTTTAAGGTTCCCATTATACAAATTCTTTCACAACAACTCTGCGGTAGATAAGAGTTAAAATCAACTGTCTAAAGCCATTTTCACATAAAATACACCAAGACAAATTCTTTGTACGTGTAAATGTACTTGGCAATAAAAAACCCATTCTGATTCTGATTCTGAAATGCGCTCAAATATCCTGAAAGTTTCAGACAGCCTTCCCCTGAGTTGCTTATTCAAATATTTCGCCGTTGGGGTCCTGTTGCAGGATTTAAATATGTATTTATATTTGTATTCCGTTATCTTTGTCACAGTAAAGCCTTTTTTCTTTGTGTTTTTGATCACAGTTATTCTTGTTTGTTTTGAATGTCACAAGTCTGTCGTGTTATTTCACCAATAAAAACACATTAATTACACGACACAAACACTTCTGGATAAAGCCAGTTTGTAAAGATGTGTCTGTTTGTGTCCACACATGAAGCTCCCCCCAAAATCTTCAGAAAAAGGAGTTTTGTGCAGGTGGAATAAGGATCAAGTGTAGTGTTTTTTTGTTTTTTTTGCTACTTGCCTTCTTGACATTAACGTCCTCTAACTCTGCGACTTTGCTCTTCAGTTTCTTCACCTCCTCCTCAAAGGACCCCTGGGTCGTCTTCAGCTGTGCCCGCAGCTTCTCCGTCTCGTTCTCTTTCTCCTTCAGCGCCTCCTGAGTCTTTGAGTGCCGCTGCTCCACTGTGGTCAGATGCACTTTCAACTGTTTCTCTGCCTGATATGTATAAAACACAAAAACAGGATTTGAAAGGTGTTGCATCCCAAACAACGTAGTGACTCTTCATTTTTTGTTTTTACTTGATTTTTACCTCTTTCATCTGCTCCAACTGCTCTTTGGATTCTGTCATGGCCTTGGTGATGGTCTCACGGCTCTTCAGAAGCTCCTGCAGGGCCTTTTCGTTGGACTTTTCCTGAAGATTAGAAACATCAATGTGCATGGTGTTGTAGGCTGGAGTTTACTGATTCCTCTTTGTTTCAAGACAAATTTCCCAAAGCAAATAAAAAGAAAACAAGCTGAATTGTTTCAACTCTTTCTTTGACTGTAGCTTACAAAACCTACCTTTTCTCCCATGGCTGACTTATGCTTCTTCCTCTCTGCGTCGACTTGACTCTGACTCTCTTTCAGCGCCTTGTTAGCCTTTGCTAGACTCTCCTGCGTCGAGGCGAGCTCCTTCCTCTGAGCCTCTTTCTCCTGCTGTGCTTTCTCTAGGTCCGCCTTCAGACTCTGAGCTCTTCTCTCCAGCTCTGCATGCTTCGTCTTCACCTCCTCGGTCACCTTGTCGAGATTCACCTTCAGAGCAGCTTTTTCTTGCTCACTGTGCTCCAGCTGCTGCTGAATGTCACCCAGAGCTGCTGCTTTTGCCTTTAGCTCCTCTTGTATTGTTGCAGCCCTTTGACAGAGTAAATTCATATTGTGTTAAAATGAGCGGAAAGGAGTAAAGAAACTACTGACATCACCAAGATATAACAAAAAAACAAAATGCATGTACATCCATTGTTTGTAATGTTATCTGTATTTTATTAAAGTAATGCATCTCACCCTGCTTTCTCCGTTTCCAGAGAGCGCTGCAGCTCCTTGGCTTTCCGTTTGACCTCCGACCCCTCTTTCTGGAGCTTCTGCATTTCCTTCTGCACCTGATCCCTTGTGGCCTGCAGCTCCCCAACCTGTGACTCCAGTTTCTATCAGATTAGATGCACAGGATCCATTATTAAGTTGGTGTGCTGAAACAGAATTTCTAGGTCTACTTATTTTAATAAAGACTCATCACAAACCTTATTGAGCCCCTCCAGCTGCTCTATTCTCTGCTCTGAAGCCATCAGTTTGTCTTTGTACTCCTTCACACTCGTCTCCAGCTGTGTGCACTGCTCCTGTCTCTCCTTGAGCCTTTGGGCGTGCTCCTCCACCTTCTTCTGTGCTTTATTCAGCTCCTGTGCAAGACAATGAGGGAGGGAGGGAGAGAGCGAGGGAGCAGGATAAAGACAAGGAAGAAAATGACACATGCAAGTTAGGAAGGTGTTATGTTACGATCTGCTTTAGAGCCAAAATGATACCATCAGTGTCACAAAGACTGACCTGCTGTTTGTCCTGTAAGGCATGCTGAGCTGTCTCCAGGTTGTTCTCCAGGTTAGCCTTCTGTGCAGCTTTGGCTGCCTCTGCAGACAGCAGCATCTCTGTCTTTGCCTTCAGCTGGTTAGGGAAACAGAAACCACAGAACAAAAATGACATTACATTTATATTTTTTGCGTTGCCCTTTTTTCCTTGAGCCTCTTTTTAAAAGGGATAAAGACTTGTGTAAATCTGATTGGAATAAGTTACCTTTAAATCTCCGTTCCTTGTCATTGTTCCACTTATTTAAACATGTTTTGTTTTCTCATCTTCAAACGGATTGTGAATGTTTTCAGTAGCGTCAACACTGTTTGTTTATTTCTCTCTATGTATAGACTGAATCTCTCTCCTCTAAGGCATCTAGTCTAGAGTTGTAATTGTTGTAGCTTATAGTTGTATCTGTTCTCTGTGCTGTTCCTTGTTTTGTTGTTGTTGTTGTTGTTTTCTGCTGTATGTATGACTTTGTTTGTTTCGTCTGTAGTGTGTTATGTTTTGGTTTTGTATTGCTGTGTTGTACCTGTGTCTTTGTAAATATATGTTTGGGACCCCCTTGAAAACGAGGTGATACACCCTCAAGGGGCTTATCCTAATACAATACATTTTCATTAATTCAGTGTACTTCTTCTTGTGATTAAAGATACAACAGAAAACTCAAAGTACTTGGTCTTTTAGGATTCTCTGATTTTTTGGAAATTTTCAAAATCCAAAATTAAAAAACGCCAACCAGAATTGACATTTTTAGACACTTCAAATCCATTATTACCCCTTAAGCTTTTCTGAAGATTATTTCCTTTTTAATATAGATTAAGGGCAACGTAAAGTTTTTGATAAGCCAAGTCTATGAAAATAAAAGGAAACAAATAATATAATCCACATTGATGTGCTTGTGAAGGGACTTTACCTGAGCATCCAGCTGTGCTACTTTCTCCTTGCTGTCGGCCAGCTGGGTGGTGAGCTCGGTGACCGACGTCTCCAGGGTTGTAGCTCGGTCCTGAGCAGAACGCACCAGGGTCTTCTGTTCCTGGACCTGCTCATGGAGGTTATCCTGGGCCTGCTTGTTGCTCTCCGACTGGTTCTTCAGCTTGTCCGTCAAATGTGTCACCTTTAAAAAAGCAACACATTTAGAGAATGGGATAAATAAGCTAAATGAGCTAAATCCCTCTCTACTCAGCTGTGGTTGTAATGAAAATGGTGTGCACCGACCTGTTCTTGCAGTGCATGGTTTTTCTCTTTCAGCTGGTTGAGCACGGCCGTCTCTCCCTCCCCGGCCTGGATCTTGGCACACAGGTCGTCTCTCTCCGTTTCCAGCTGGCTCACGATGTCCTTACTCTTTTGTAGCAGAGCCTCCAGATTCTGAATCTTCTGGTCCTTGTCTCCGATCTGCCGCAGCACCTGCTCCAGGTCGTTCTATCACATGAAAGCAAGCGAGGAAGTAGAAAGGTTACAATGTGTAAGGTTTGACCACAACGCTGTAACACATGCAGAGCAGCTTTATATCTATAACAAAGTGTCAAACTCAGTCTTAATGTTTTTGAAATAATATTGTTTAATTAAATGTTTTTTTGGTACCTGTGCCTCTCTGAGTTTGCCGTTGGTGTTTTGCTGCAGCGCCTGCAGCTCCTGGTGCTGCTGCTTGGATTTCTCCAGCTGGTGCTGCAGGTCTGTGTTTTTACTGACACCCTCCTTCATCTAAAGAAGACAAACACAGAAAACATTTTTGAACTGTTTTCATCTCTTTAAACCTTAATGCATTATTACTCCCTTGTAAGTGTGTCCATTGTAATGTTAATCACCCTTAAACCACAGTCTTCTTCTTCATCTCATTTTGGTTTTGATTTGACTTTGGGTGATCTTTGATCTTTATATCAACTCTTGGTTATTTTTAAGCTTATTAAGAGCTTCCTCGTCTTTTGAATTGATCTGCTGATCCTTTAACCTGCTGACTGAACTTAACCAAAACAACACTTAGAATTTATAGCAACATGTCACCACCAATCACAACGAATGCCAAACTTCACTGTGTAACAACTGAAGGGTGTTAGTCTGTGGAACAACTGTGATGACGAGCTGAAAAAATACAACACTATATTTAAACTAAAAAAACTCTTCAGGAATAAAATATTGAATAGATATGAGCTGGAGCAGTGACTTTCTGTTTTTCTGTTTTTCTATTGGCTGATGGTCTTGGTTAATCTGTTCCCATTATTTTTGTTGTTGTTTTGTCTAAAAACTTAATTTGTTTTGGCCAACAAGTCCAACATCATCCACTGATTGATGAAAACATTTTGATTTTTCTGTGAATAATGCACAAAAATAAGAAGGGGTAGGAGCAGAAAAGTTTTGAACTTCTTCCTATCCCTTTTGAACATGAACTTTATTATTTGAGTTTTTTATTTGTTGCTATGGATCCAGTTTGTTTTTTTGTTTACTTTTTTTCCTTTTTATTTTGTGTTTGTATTTTCTTAACATGTTCAATAAATTGACTAATAAAATAAAAATAAATACTTTGTGATAATCACTTAAAATCAGACACATTTTATCTGCTCCATAGCTTCCCTGTTTGACATCAAACGTCTGATGCGTACCTGTTCCTCTGCTCGGGACAGTTTGAGCTGCAGGTCAGCTGCTTGCTGCTCCCGATCCTTTAATTTCTCCCCGGACAGCTGCCTCTGTTCTTTAAGTCGACCCTGCACCTCACCCAGCTGCCTCTCAGCCTCCAGCAGCTTAGTGTGCAGCTAAGAAGAGCAGAGAGAGAGAGAGGGAGAGAGAGCGAGAGAGAGAGAGGGCATGATGATTAAGAGGCAGAGCACAAAGCTAACAGAAAGAAATGCAGCAGGTACCTGAATGAGGAAAGGGGATTCATTGAATTATCTATGACTAAGTTATGTAAACAGATTACTTAATGACCTGTGTGTGCATCAATAAGTGGGGATTTCTGTCTATGTCACTGTGTTGTAGTTTATTCATCATAGGTGGAGATGTGCAGATTACTGTGTCAGAATGCTAAAATAATCTTTGAACCAATCAAGTTCCTAATTTCACAAGAATCAATAAATAGAGCACCTTGTATTAGGAAACAACAAATAGTAAAAATCATGACTTAACGCTTAAGAATTTGAGAATTCAAAGTCATTCAAAGTTTGATGCTTGTCCGTATTAAATGTGTAATACCATTAGAACAGTCCATGACTCATGTCAGTTCATGATATATGTCAGTTCACTACATGATGTGTACAGGAAAGAGAGTTTAAAATGGAAGACAAAGACAACATATTTCCTGGTGGTTAGGATGTGCTGAGTAAGATAAAATAATACAGTTTTAGTCTTGATAGAAACAGCATCAACTGCTTGATTTTTGCAGTTCTATAAACGTGATCTTCTCCAGAACGTCTATGTCGCCATCAATGAGGTTTTAGTAACCACCAAATAGTCTGATGAGAATGTAAACATTATGAGTATGCTATGACTTTAAAGTCATCATCATCTAAGCCCAAATGGACAGATATTTGTGACATGTTAACAATGCGCTGACCCATTAAATATCTAAAAACATTGCATGTTGTGTGTGTGTGTGTGTGTGTGTGTGTGTGTGTGTGTGTGTATCTTTGATCACCCAGCTCACCTGTCCAATCTCAGTCTGCTGCTGAGCACCTTGGCTCTCCTTCTCTTCTCTTTGCTGTTCCAACTGTTTTCTCTCCACCTTCAGCTCCGCGTGCTTCACCTCCAGCTCCGTGATCTCACTCTTCAACTTGGCCGCCTCCTCGGCCCTCTCCCTCACCTCCGCCTGGGCCTTCTGCAGGGACGCCTCGGCCCCCGAGGCTCGAGCCTGGAGCTCTTGAACCTCCAGCTCCCTCTCCCTCAGGCTGCCCTGAGCTCCCTTCTTAGCGGCTTTCTCGGCTCCCAGACGCTCCCCTAGTTCCTGATGCTCTTTCTCCTTACGTGCGAGCTTCTCAGAAAGACTCTGTGAGAGAGGACAAGAGGGTAAGATGAGGCAGATATGATGGGGTGGAAAATTGTCAGTGAAAAGACGTGTTTTTGAAAACATCTGGAGAAAGTCGGGTCTCATGAAAAGGATGTGTTTGTTTTATCAGGGATTGTTTAAATATTCAAGGTGCTCTCTTTAAAAAGCTACTTGTCTCTTCTAAATCAAGACAGTTAGCGTGACAGGAGCTGTGACAAGGCACAAACACCCACTCCTCATGTGATATTAGTTATGGAAAAGAACAGTCGGCGGTGCAGAGTCAAGAGTATAGCGAGGTATGGCATTTCTAGAGGAGAGGTTAACAACACATGACTTCAAATACCGCGGTGTGTGTGTGTACAGCACTTGCCCTGTAGCTGACAGTACACTTGGCAACAAGGTGATAAAGAACAAAATGTTGTTAATAGAGGAGTGAGCTGCTAACTAGAGAGTGTGACAGGGCACCTCCACAGCAGCTGGACGATGTTAACAACCCTCTGTGGACGTTTTCAGTGATTTCACCTCCTCGTTTGTTCATCCCTCGCCTCCTTGTGGCCTGTTGCTGTCCTTCTCTTGTGTCATGTAGATCTCTCCTCTCTAATCCTGGAGTTATAGACCTATAAAAGCCCTGTTCACCTGTCTGTCCATTTTCCTCATCCACTGTGTTGACTACATTTTTTATCTATTTTTTTTAAATCTATATTGTGGTATCTATCTATTTTTTGGTACATTCTTAATTTTTCTTTTTTATTTCAATTGTACTGTGTTCACTTTTTGTTTGCAATCTTTGCTCTTTGCTGCTGTAACACTGTAAATTTCCCCGTTGTGGGATAAATAAAGGATTATCTTATCTTATCTTATATTGTCTACTTCACTCATGAGATGAGCATCATGGTATCCTGTTGGGAGTAGGATTGATTTAATCTCTGGAAGGATCCCTGTGCCGCCAAGAAGTGTGATTGTATTTCAGCCTGCCTGACAGAGCTGGCACTGACTCGCCCCCTGCTGGTGTAATTATAGGGCTGCATTTTTTTTTTTAACCAGGGGTGCGTTCGAATTGTCCCTCCTATCTCCTTTCACTATCCACTTCACCTTAACCCCGGGGAAAACGTCATGAGGTTAAGGAAAGATGTTAGGAGAATTCATAAAGGACTTAGAGAAAGGCGATCTCGTTGCTCTGACAATCCGACCACATTTCCACTAGGCCACGTCATTAAATGCGACGGGCCGGCGGAGGTTAATGACGCGGGTCTGCCGTGTTGAAACTACAATGTTCAGAAAATGGACTACAAAAAGATCATCTATAAAACTTTCCCCTGTGCCTTCTTACCGGTGAAATAATCCTGATCACCACGAGGTTGGGATTGAAATAAAAGAAATATAGACTACCAGACTACAAGTAAGAAAAGTGAAACCATCAGCTTCCTGTCCACTCAGAAATCAACATCAACATAAATATGAAATGAATTATTACATTAATGTAAGATATAACCTACACATAATGTTTTAAACATACAAATGTACAGCAGCACAAAACATTCTTAAGTGAATGAAATATGTTGAATAAAACATCATCTGATAAAAATGTCTCTCATCTTTTTATCTCTTTCATGATCTGTGTCACTTTACGATCATCGTTAATGTTCCTGAACGGTCGGATGAGCGACTCGCTTTAAATGTTGCAGCTGAAAGGAATTATGGGACGTCACATCTCATCTCCTTTGGTAAAGGATGGTCCAGTGTATCCTAAAGGAGGTTATAAAGGAAGCATTGACCCACCTTTCCTTAACTTTTAGAGAATTCAAACGACTCTTATCACGGCCGCCACTTAAATGCTTCCGGGTCATTTCACTCAGTTAGGAACCTTCCTAAGAAAAAAATGACAATTCGAATGCACCCCAGATGTCTAAGTTACCAAAGACAGACGATGAGGGCAGAGCAATACGTTGAAAATCAACAGAGAGAGGGGGACAGAGACTGAGATAGCTTACTCTGTATTTGACAAGTAGCTAGCAGGGATCGCTAACATCAGGGAAGTAATAGAAACGTGATTTTATTATTATTTTTTTTAAACAATTTGGGGCTTTTTGGGCCTTTAATGGAGAGATAGGACAGTGGATAGAGATGGAAAGCGCCCCAGAAAGTTGATTTTTAATGCTGTATACTATGCAGCAGATGGTGTAATAGAAAATGTTTGTGTTCAGTAATCTGCACTTAATTACAAAACTGTCACAGCACCCTCAGAGTTTTTTAATAACTCTTAGTTTGTTTGTCTCTGATGTCACGTGTGTGTCACCTGGCTTTGCTGCTGCAGATTGTTCAGATTGCTCTGCAGCTGGTGGATCTGTTGAGTGTAGACGGCTGCTTCCTGCGGACCCTTCTCCAGCTCGGCTTTTAGTTGGGATATGGTCATCTGCAACAGATAGGAAAAAAATAATCCTCCATATCTATTTTGTAAGCCATTAAGCAAACACATTCAAAAGACTTGAAGCATCACTATGAAGGTCTGAAATGAAAAAAAAGTCAAACACACCCAACATAAATAAAGTAACAGAAAGATTTCTGTCTCACAACAAAAAATGAAGAGTGAACGCCGTGTGGGGAAAAAAAAGAAAGGTTTGAAACCTGGAGGAACTCAAAATGTGAAAAGGAAAAATAAAAATGTGGGGCCAGTTATAATAAACAGCATTGTTACCTCCAGTTTACGTATCTTGAAGAAAGAGTGGAGAGGGATACAGTGTGTGAAGAAGATGGGGGAGAAAGAGACACAGACAGAGGTAAGTCACAATGCTACAGCATCACACTCATGTACAACACAAAGCAGCTTCTGCAGGGAGGAGAGAATAACAATCAGTTTATCACAGATAGAGTCAGCAGCTTTTCCTGAAATATAAAATATAGACCTATCCAGAAGTAAGGCTGCTCAATCATCACTTCTGGGCCTCCATACATGGAGTGTGGTGGTGGCTGAGTCCTCTTTCTGTATTTAATGTTTGCTGTGGTTTTGTTCTGGTAGACTCAGGGCGGTGTATTTCCTCCAGCCAATGACAGAGCACAGGTGAGTTTGGGAGTGAATACAGACGCGATTCAAACCTGCGAATATTGCACACAAGGAAGTAGTAGAACAGAAGAAGAACAGTTTCTTCCCCCAGGCTGTCACTCTGATGAACACTAAACAGTCACAGAGTGTCAGACCTGTCGCGGTGAAATGACTCTAAACCAACCGTCACTGTGAATATGCATATATGTATATATATATATTATTTAATTTAAATGATCAACACACACTTATTTATGTAAATACTGTAATTGACATCTTAATTGATCCATCTGTCACATAACTGTATTTTACTCATCATGTTACTTCATCATCTTTTGCACTATTCACCACTGCACTGTTTCATATTTAGTCATGTAAATATTAGTCTTTTCTTATTCTGTTTATTGTTGATATTTAATGTTGTACCTGTACATAAGAGAGCACAGTTCACCAACGTTAAATTCCTTGTGTGTGTAAACATACCTGGTTAATAAATCTGATTCTGATTCTAGCAGCAAAGAAGAGAAAATATAATCAAAGTGAGGCAAACTGTCAAGCGGATAAAGCTTGTTCCAAAACGAGGGTGAACCTTGTTTTGTCTTTCACCTGTGGACGTGGAGTTGGTCTGCTTCCTGTTGGACAGGCAGGCCCTAAACACTGGCGGTTAGCTTGTGCTAGCTTGCTAAATTATCCATTACAACAAATGTAATATTCTCAGGTAGCTTGCAGTGTAGCTACAGGCAGTAAACGTACACGCTTAGTCCTGCAGTCGGCATGTTCTGGAGGCGAATAGTCAAGTAGGAGAAGCCCAGATTTGAATGATGTTTTTAAAAGCTGCAAAGAACATTGCTACTGACTCTACCTTTAAATGTATCAGCATCTTGCTGTGGCAGCATGAAGCAGAATATGGTGCAAGTAAGTAAGATTTGCATCAAGGGATTATTCTGCCTGACAGAGTTCTATAAACACTCCTCTGTTTAGGGATTAAAAAAGCAGGAAAAAGGGGCTGAATTATTCACCAGGCATTAATAAGGCACAAAGCTAGATGTACATAACTATAGTACATCAAAACTGGTAGCGTAGATATTTTACTGTTTGTCAAAAACATGTGGTGGTTGGAAGGAAGAGAGCCAACACAAAAAGAACTCCTCGACAACATTTCCACATCAACAGGACAAACTTGTAGAAAATCATGTAAACTGAGTGTGTTCATGTGTTTGTGACGAGAACATTTCAGGGTGGAAGAGTAGCAGCCGAGTGGGGAACCTGAGTACAGAGAATCATCAGACCTGTACTGAAGCATTGTGGGTTTCTCCTGCTCACCTCTGAGGTAGTGTAATTAGCCTGCAGCTGCTCGTAGTGTCTCTTGAGGTTTTCCGACTCGTCCTCCCTCTCCCGGGTCATACTGTCCATCAGGGTCTGGACCTGCACCAGCTCCTTCTGCAGCACCTCCACGTCCTCCACTCCCGGCCGCTGCAGCTAGGGGGCAGAGCGGGCGGGACGAGAGTTATAAAACAACACTAAAAAAACAGAATAGATGACCTAAGAGAAAGCTGTTGTGATGCTGTGTTGGATCTGTCTGTCATGATGTGAGACTGTTCAACAGGCTCTTTTTACTTTACTTTAGCATTTGGATGATGTTCTGTTTCACGTTTCAACAGTTTTCTTTCAGACTTTAAACCATAATGTTTTATAAAAGAAGGGGTCAATAAAAAAGAACTAAGAAGTGAAAGGATGAGTGAGAGGAGAAAGTGTGTGTGTGTTGTACCAGTTCTGTTTGGAGTCTCTCGTTCTCCTGCTTCTCTTTCTGGAGCTGCTCGGTGAGTTTGGCCAGCCTCTGGTCAGCGGCCTCCCTCAGGCTTTTCTCCTCATCGTAGCGGGACTTTAAATCTGATTCAGACATGAATGAAGAGTCCATTTAAAAACACTGACAACAACCACTTTATCACATCATAAAATAAAGTTTAACTGATTTAAGGAAACATGAGTGTAAAAATGCAACAACCTCTGCTTGTTGAAGAACGACTTGTGCAGAATAGGACGCACTGGATGGATTGAACTTAACAGTGGTCCAGTAAAACAACTTTCTTCAATGTTGTTTAATCCCATCCCCAGTCAACTCCCACCACACTCACCTACTATCTCTGTGGCCAGCTGGGCAGCCTTCTGTTCATACAGATCTTTCATCTGCTTGATGTTGAACTTTTCTGTCTCCGCTTCATTTAACTTCCTTTCAAGGACTGAGAAAAAAAAAAGAAGCACCACACGTTAGAAGTCATCGATGGAGTCGGTGCTGTCTTTTTTGGGAGGCATTTTAAAATATAAAGACCCACACCTGAATCATCTGAGACCGTCTGCCCGTCATTCTGTGGAAATCGAGGAAAAGAGAGAAACATGTACAGTAACAGTAAGCAATGTCTTAAGAAGCAGGAAGAGCAAACTATGGACTCAAACATGTTAGATATCTTGAAAGAATTACTTGCTTCAGGTGTCCCTGAACTTTGTCTAGCTCCTTCTTCAGCTCTCCAGAAAACCATCTTTCTTCCTAGAACACACACACACACACACACACACACACACACACACACACACACACACACACACACACACACACACACACACACACACACACACACACACACACACACACACACACACACACACACACACACACACACACACACACACACACACACACACACACACACACACACACACACACACACACACACACACACACACACACACACACACACACACACACACACACACACACACACACACACACACACACACACACACACACACACACACACACACACACACACACACACACACACACACACACACACACACACACACACACACACACACAGGTCTTTGTAAGTGTCAGCACGGAGTCCACACCGCTCTGATGGGTCGGGAAACAGTTATACCTTCAGAGAAGCGTGCAGGTCCTGAACCTCTTGCCGCAGCATTGTAAGGTCTTCCCTAAAAGAGTATAAAAACACAAGTTCTGTAAAGTGAACCTCTTCATCACGACTCGTCTGACAGCGACGTTTTAATGTCTCACCGAGTCGGGGCCACATGAGCGGGCAGGTCGCCGGTGTCATGGAACAGCTCATAGTGCTTGAAGAGCTCCTCTGCAGAGTTGTGAGACTTCATACACTGAGGGCAGATGAAGCCCTGGACACAGAAACACACCATCAGAATCAATCCTTTCAGAGTGGAAAGAAAGAAAGATTTTAAGAATGAAGAAGGCAACACATTACCTCCGATGTCTGGTCATGGTTCAGGTCTGTGCTCGGCTGCTCTGACTCGGCGTTCTGGGAGCCTCCCTTCCCAGGGGTCTGGAGAGAAGGACAAACACTGGATTAGTTTGAATATTACAAAAAGTGTGTTTACCTCATTATCTGATAAGAAGTGCTTAATAATAATAACTTTATTTATATAGCACCTTTTAAAAACACAGGTTTACAAAGTGCTTTGACAAACAGCAAAAACAAGAACAAACTAAACCAAACACAGAAGAACATAAACAACAGCAAGAACATAACAAATGTAAAATACTAAAAATAATTAAATACAATTCAACAGAAAAGAACCCAAAGTGCACAATACCCAACAGACATATATAACCCGACCATCACAAGAACCATCACAAGAACCATCACAAGAACCATCACAAGAACCATTATAAGAACATCATAAGAACCATCACAAGAACCATCATAAGAACCATCACAAGAACCATCACAAGAACCATCACAAGAACCATCACAAGAACCATCATTAGAACCATCACAAGAACATCATAAGAACCATCACAAGAACCATCACAAGAACCATCATTAGAACCATCACAAGAACCATCATAAGAACCATCACAAGAACCATCACAAGAACCATTATAAGAACATCATAAGAACCATCACAAGAACCATCATAAGAACCATCACAAGAACCATCACAAGAACCATCATAAGAACCATCACAAGAACCATCACAAGAACCATCATAAGAACCATCACAAGAACCATCACAAGAACCATCATAAGAACCATCACAAGAACATCATAAGAACCATTATAAGAACCCAGGAAACACAAGAACCATCATAAGAACCATCATAAGAACCATCACAAGAACATCATAAGAACCATCACAAGAACATCATAAGAACCATCACAAGAACCATCACAAGAACCATCACAAGAACCATCACAAGAACCATCATAAGAACATCACAAGAACCATCACAAGAACCATCACAAGAACATCATAAGAACCATCATAAGAACATCATAAGAACCATCACAAGAACCATCACAAGAACCATCATAAGAACCATCACAAGAACCATCACAAGAACCATCACAAGAACCATCACAAGAACCATCACAAGAACCATCATTAGAACCATCACAAGAACATCATAAGAACCATCACAAGAACCATCACAAGAACCATCATTAGAACCATCACAAGAACCATCATAAGAACCATCACAAGAACCATCACAAGAACCATTATAAGAACATCATAAGAACCATCACAAGAACCATCATAAGAACCATCACAAGAACCATCACAAGAACCATCATAAGAACCATCACAAGAACATCATAAGAACCATTATAAGAACCCAGGAAACACAAGAACCATCATAAGAACCATCATAAGAACCATCACAAGAACATCATAAGAACCATCACAAGAACATCATAAGAACCATCACAAGAACCATCACAAGAACCATCACAAGAACCATCACAAGAACATCATAAGAACCATCACAAGAACCATCACAAGAACCATCATAAGAACATCACAAGAACCATCACAAGAACCATCACAAGAACATCATAAGAACCATCATAAGAACATCACAAGAACATCATAAGAACATCACAAGAACCATCACAAGAACCATCATAAGAACATCACAAGAACCATCATAAGAACCATCACAAGAACATCATAAGAACCATCATAAGAACCATCATAAGAACCATCACAAGAACCATCACAAGAACCATCATAAGAACCATCATAAGAACCATCATAAGAACCATCACAAGAACCATCATAAGAACCATCATAAGAACCATCAC
This sequence comes from Labrus mixtus, assembly GCF_963584025.1. NCBI lineage: Eukaryota > Metazoa > Chordata > Actinopteri > Labriformes > Labridae > Labrus > Labrus mixtus. The sequence goes on along the minus strand of NC_083615.1, from coordinate 546,416 downwards.
AAGAACCCAGGCAACACAAGAACCCAACAACACGAGCTGAGACCAAGAGGAACCAAAGATTTAAAAAGATGTAAGAAACTAAAAGAGCTGAAAGCAAATCAAAAGATAACCGCAATAAGAAGGTAAGAGCAGGAAAAGAAATAGAAATAAATTGGATAATTTTTTTTTTGGATAATAAATTATCCAAAAAAAAACAATAATAATAATATTAATAAAAATAAAAAGTTTAAGCTTAAGGCCTGGAAGGGAGCAGATTTTATAACTGTTGTATAGATGTTGGCAGGCTCCATGTTTTGCACCTCTGATTCTGATGCACAAGACCTTTCATTTTATTATTTGCATCTTAATCGATGTTGGATCAAGAGAGACAGCAGAGTCCTGGCTCGTACGTCTAAAGAATGTCTTTGGTGCTGGATGCATCTAATAAAGTTCAAACCCTTCTTTTGAGAAAGACCTTGGTATGCTGTGAATGTCTGCTTATTTTAGATATTTGTATCATTAAATAACAATAATCTGGTAGCTGGTGACACCAGTTCCCCACAGCTGCTGCACAAAGCAGAGTTTGTATGTGCTGTATGTATTACAGTATCCTTTTTTTCTTGACTTTGAATTAGAGTGAATGTTTGACGCTTTTATGACATCGAACATCAAGAAATGAAAGAGAAGTTGTTTGTTTGCCTTGTTATCTAAAGATGTTAAATATCGTAGAGAAAGGGAAGAAAACCTTGATGGAGGGAAACATTTATGAATTTATGTAACTCAGATCCAAACTACTTTAAATAAACTGTAAAACATGTTTCTGTGTTGTAAGAGTTATTTTTTTAGTATTTCCACATCACTGGGGGGACACAACCTTTTTGACACCACACCACTTATAAAAAAGTAAAATATTGTCATCCTTATGTTGAATATAAAATATGTGTACTGTATGTTAAGACATGATGACAATAAAAAGTAATAAAACAAAGAAATGAAAGAGAGTGATCATGTAAAGGACCATTTTTATTTAATCATTAAAATTGTGGTAAATATATTCAGACATTTAAAAAAACATTTCTCCTTAAAATTAACTTCATCCTGTTTAATATAAACATTGTCAATAATAACGACTACATGTTGTGTTTGTAAAATTGGACGTGGACATAAGGAGAGCTTTATGGTCACCATGGTGCATCATGTCTGATGTGCAGTGTTTCTAACCACGTTTAAGTTTGGAAAGTTTCTTAGTCAGTGTTCGACCGTCTGTGCAGTAAAAGTGAAACGTAAGCTATTTGAACTTCCAGTTATAACTCTGTTTTCTGCTGACTTTTAGCACTGATACACCACATTTGGCTTCAACAGTTGCTGCATGTGAGACCAGTCACACCCTTCAACATATCATGTGGTCAGGTGACAGGCAGAGGTTATACAAACAAACACACCCTGTCATTTAGATTACAGCAGGTGGAAGATGTAAGATACATAAAAAAAATTAATCAACCTACTCACAACAAGAACTAAAATGTTCACCTGAAATCAGCTCAGCCCTCTGGCCTGTGGCACAAACATGGACTTTGGACTGACTCATCTTATAGCTGTTTGAAGGGCTGTGAATACACAGCTTTGAAGGCATACTACTCATTAGTATCATGGAACAATCTTTGACCCAGTTCAACAAAATACACGTTTTACACTGTACTACAAACACTACACCAAAACAAAAATTAATAACAACACAAAAATAAGTAAATATCCTTTATTAGATTAAACACAGACAGGGAAGAGATTAGGACTGTCACCTGACAAAGCAGGCACTTTTTTCTCTTATTTATAAATATTATTTTTACAAAACAATATAAAGAAAAACTGCTCTCATGAAAAAATGATTTCAGAAGTGGCAGACAGAAAGAAGTGTGGCTACGCTGCATCCAAGAAATGTTCAAGTGCATACACAAGAACTTCAATGTGTTTTTCAATAACTTGACAGAGCAGCTCAGACACAATGATACAGAAATAAAACATGTTTCTCATCATAGTGTTGGTTATGTTGATTTATATTACAAACCTAAGCAGCTCCTAAAGGTCATTATATGGAGGATTAATGTTCATTAAATCAGATAAATAGATAAAATCTTTATTATCATTGTATACCAGGACACAACGAAACTTTGTTAGCAGCTATCTTAAACAGCAGCGTTTACAAAAACAACAAAAATATATTTGTGGTGATATGAGAGAGAAGTATGTAAAAAGTGTCCAGAGCAATTGCTGTTCAGTGAATGAATGATGATAATAATAAATAAATAGACAGTTGAGGTGACTGAAATAATATATACAGTTATTATTGTGCAGTGACTGATTAATTAAACAAATATAAATATAGAGATAAAGTGTAAATAAGTGAAGTTATAGTGCAGTGAGAGAGTAGATACAGTTATTATTGTGCAGTGACTGAATGAATGAATAAATAAATAGACAATTGAAGTTAAAGTGCAGTGACTGAGTAAATAAATAGATAATTATAAAGCAGTGAGATTTGGTTAACAATACTAATTTATTGATATAACATGTTATTTCTCTTTGCTTCCTAAACGTGTTCAGTAATAACAGTTTGACAAACCACCTAATCTAATGCAAAGTACGAGGTCAGATTTCCCTGTTTAACAGGCCGGGACTTCACAGTGTACACAATGACGACGTCATCGGGCGGAAATGCCCTGTGGGAAATGTAGTCCTAATTAGTGGCTGACCAAATTTGCTACCTTTATACAAGCTATTCATGATTCATCCAAACGACTAGATGTCATTAACTCAGAATAAACTCCATTAATGTTGATGACGTCGCAGGTCAGTCAGCTGCACCTCCTAACGGTCACCCAGAGGCTAACAGCGTTAGCACCGTTAGCATGTGATGACTGGGCGATGAATAAACATACTGCAATAACCGAGCTAGCTACCCGTCAAAATAAGAGGTTCCGCGTTCAGCCAGGTGGGCTCATCACTCAGCTGACCCCGGCAAGGTGGGCAGATATAAAAACCAGTTAGTTTGTCACTACATTATACAGACAGGCACTGTGTTAGGTAGCTACATCCATGTCAACACTAGCATCAATCAAGTTAGCATTTTGAAGCTAGCTGTGTCAACCTCACACAGCGGGCGCTTGATATGTTAACAGAGTGGAGGCGGGGGGGCGGGGTTTAGTCTCTAATCACGGAAGAGACTATGGCTATCAGACAGAACCTTCAAACCGGGACACGCCGTGTTTTAAAAGGAGCGTCTCCACAGAGAAAAGGCCTGTAGCTCCAGAGGAAAACGATTTAAGTAAAACAAAAGACAAACACGGGCTGACACTGCAGAATAACAAAGCTCACCATTTGAAGTATTCTTCTTAGCATGGCCCGGCGTGTGTTTGTTTGTTTGTTTGTCCGCTCAGAAAATCCAATCAGTTTGTTTGTAAAAGCCAAGTTTACGTCTCTGTGAGGAACACCTGACCAGGCTGAGGCGGCGGCGGCGGATGGGCGGGGTCATGCAGGGGACGTTGAAGCAGGACACACAGCTTTTACTGAATTTAAGATGACAAGAAATTATACTATATACTATATTATACAATAATAATAATATAACAATACAATAATCTCTGCATTACTGTGGTACAACACTGCCTCTCTTCTCTGCTGTTTTACATTACTTTCTGCTATTTATCATACCAAGTCACTTTAATCATTTGTCACTTTATCTTTTCATTCTCTGCAAATACTGTCTCAATTCTCAATTCCCCCAATTAACTTCATCATTCATTTTGTACTGTATATACCCCCTGTTTTTATTTTTATTTATCTTATCTATTCTGTTTAATGTGTATTTTTGAGCTTTCTTGTCTGTGCTGCTGTAACGCCCGAATTTCCCCTCTGGAGATCAATAAAGTATTATCCTATCCTATCCTATAATAATAATAATATACAAAAAAAATCATTCACATGCTCTGCTGCCCTACAAAGGCAAAAGACCTTAACTCAGTGTAGAACTGAGAAAAATGACTTTAAAGTCTTTTTGTTGTCCAGCCAAATGAGTTGCAGGCAGAATGTTGGAAACGTGGCAATTCTTTGTCTTTTTAATCTCGTTATTAATGTTCATAAAAATCTTTAGCTCAAATATGACCTTTGACCCTTATTTGGAAGTTAATGTACTCTGCCGTTGCATTGCCTGTACAATAATAACAGGTCATGCCAAGGCAAAAGGCATTAACTTCCATTTGACTATATTTCACTTGGTTGCATAAAATAACACAACCAACACTATTTCTTTGCTACACTTTAGTCAAGCTACTGTGTGTGTCAGAAGTGCTTGATGACAGATGTTAAAACAAAGACATAACACCTTAACTCCACTGCAGTAAAACAGTAACTTCACTTTGATCCGCAGCAAAACAAAGGCAGAAGACCTTAAATCAGTTTGAGCATTCCTGAATGCTGCAGTACAAAGACCCTGATGAGTGAAGTTACTCTGCTTTGGTTTCTCGAGGGCTTTTGGAAGTTAAGGCAAATACAACCGACTATTTTCTCAAAAAAAAACAACACAATTGACTCAAGATATTTGTCCACATGATAAAGCACATCTGTAATGTTCCAAAAATGACAAAAACTAATTTAAAAAAAAAAAATTGAAGTTACTGCCTTTTTCCTTTGTAAGGCAGTCTACTGCTGCAATGTTTTTTATCATGGTAAAAAATAAATAAATGGGCATGAGTGTTTTATTTTTTATTTTGATGTTTTATTTACAGCAGGGGTGGGCAACTGGAGGCCCGGGGGCCACATGCGGCCCCCATCAACCCTCAATGTGGCCCTCAGGTCAATTTTTACATATCAATGAATTGGAAACATGAAGAAAATGTGACAAAATCTACCATGAAATCATGAAAACCAGAAATACGTCCATAATAATATTTGATCACTGGTATATGTTGAGTTAAATTTGAGACATAATTGATTTTCTTTTATAATTGAGTCATAATTGATCGTTTTTCTAAACTACAATTTGGCCCTTCGGCAGGGAGAATTAATTGAATGTGGCCCTTGCCGTGACCAAAGTTGCCCATCCCTGATTTACAGTATGATGGTGAACAGCAGAATATTCCAGTCACACATGCACAAATAGCCTAAAAAAAAAAAAAAGATTATACGTTAATATTTTCCATGTCAATACACAGAACTGATCACTTCATTTTGTTCCTTTCTTTGATGTTCATAAGAAGCATACTTGACACAGTGACCGTGACTTCTTGTCATGGAGCTCAGCGTAAGTTCAGACTGGTTATATTCTTTCACAAATTCATTCATCCTTTCACTTCAACCTAAACTACCTCCTCCGTCTACCTGCTCTGGTGATCAGCTGATAATGGGCGTTTATTCTTTAAGTAATTAACCAATCAGATTCAGGCACAACCTCTCTCAACCAAAATGTTAAAACAGTTCTCTCTCTCATTTCAGGGCAACCGCTGCAACCCACCACCGCCCAGTCACCTCCATCCCAGCTCAGCGGAGTCCAGATCCAGGCTCATCATAGCCTCCATTCCTCTTCACCACCACCAGGGTCTAGACTCCATAGGGGGGTCTCCTATCCTGCTGTCGGCCTCATTACCCCTCAGAGTACATGAAGTCGTCACGATGGAGTCTAATCCCCCAAAGACTTTGCACATTCAAATCTAAATTGTTGCACATTTATTGTTGAATAAATAATTGTTCATTCTCAATTAAGTCTCTCCTGATTGAATTAGTCTTTTGCTAATTATGGGAGGGGGTATTTCTCCCCCCAGACAACTAAATTCAGTCGATGCATTATAAATACTGTACATTGAGTTTTGATAAGATTTCCACATTTCCTCTAATCAGGCGCAGTGTGTCTATAAAGTACTCTACTGTTGTGTTTATAAAAAGGCACTAAAAAGAAACACTCTTCAACACATCATATCTCTCCACTTAAAACCAAGGTCTTTGTTTTCACAGACACTGAGAGGTCTTAATATTTCAAATGCACTTCATACGTCAGTGTTTTCAGGAGATATCACACGTCCTTGATATGACACAGCTCTGTCACATTGACCAGGTTTGTGATCTTACTGTTTGTTCTACTGACACAAATTTACAAATAATTAGGAAGGACTATGTAAATCTCCATTTCATTGTTTGAGGCTGGTTTGCAGATATTTGAGAAATCCTTATGTCACATTTTATCAGTGATTGGCAATCACACTCTGTTTACTCTTAAGGCTTGAATTCCAGGTGGTCTAGTATTGATTGTTTCATGTAAAGACTTTGGCCTCAGCTGTCTTTAGACAAACACAGGGAGCCGACATCAGTTTTACTCCCAAAAAGAGTTGAAACAATTCACAAAATGTTGCACTCCTTTTTCAAAATGACTCACAGACGGGGCCTTGTTTGGCATTATTGAGTCACTGTTGGGAAATTACTTCCTCTAAAAGCAAAACCTCTTGCTGCCGCCGCTGGCATCCAGGATGCCACAAAACATGTTGCATTGTTATTCGAGTAAAAGGAAACTTTACGTTTCATAAGCAGCACAAAGAAATCCTTCTTTTTGATGTTAGCTGGTGATGTTTGGTGAAAGAGAAAAAAAACAACAACATAAAAAAATCTTAAATATACCCAGAAAACATTTTGGCACTCTTCAAGCCCACTTGAAAATGGAAACAAATAATTTTCATAGAAGTCCATACTGTCCATATTAAGAGGCTGTGTTAGTCTCTTAACGTCTGTATTCACGTCTTCTTAGAGGAACTGCTCGCTGCCGGTCGTGGTCCTCCTATCTGTTGACTGAGCCGCTGGAGCAGACGACGTAGTGAGGTGTGTTGTTGTCTGAGACGTGAGCGCTCGGGGTGTTACCGTTAGTCGAGTTGTACACAGGACTGCAGTTGGGATTACAGGTGTTCATGAGTGTGCGTATGTACTCTGCGTGGTCAGGCTTGTGGCTCTGCAGCACTCTGATGGCTTCATCCACTTTGAACCACTTCCTCTTCCTACCTGTGAGACAATTCACAAAAGACGAGGGCGAGTGGTTAGAGCTGTGCCCGATGACACTTCAATCAACAACAGTAAAGAATCATGTCAGCCAGGTGACCTGTTTTAGTTTTCAGGGAGTTTTGACTTTTGTTAAAAGGTTAAAATAATTAGTGGATGAAGTGTTGCTGTTTGGAGTATCAGAAGATGTCTATCTCAAAAGCACTTTCACTTCTAAAGTAGCACTCTATGTTTCTGATTTATATGAAATGTTTAAATGTTATCCTTTTACAAACAGCCTTACTAAATGATACAACTCAAGTTGACCCGTTTGCAATCTACAATTCAATTCTCTTATCAGACTCTTTTCTCCAAAGCGACGTACATCAGAGAGTAAGAACAACACAAGCAAGGATCTAGAAAAAAGGGAACAATGTCAGTAAGAGCAAACGATCAGCTTTGAGTCTGATTGGACACACAGGTGCTGACAGGAAGTGACCAGAGGCAAAGCACAACATTGAGGGCAGTTCTTGAGAGCTCTAATCAGTATAGAAACCATCTTATAAGTCGTCGTTATCAAACAAAAACCATCGTCATTACCATCATCATCATCAATAATATGGAGACCATCATCATTAAGTTAGTAGGTATTCATGAAAGAGCTGGGTCTTTAGCTTTTTCTTAAAGGTGCAGAGGGACTCTGCAGATCACATGGAGTTTGGAAGTTCATTCCACCACCGGGGGGCGACAGAGGAGAAGAGTCTAGTCAGCTTCACCTTGTAGTTTTTTTTGTTTTTTTCAGATTTCATTAATATAGCCTGAACCTTTGTAGAAAGCCTCAGCATGGCGCTGTTCTGAAACCCCTTTTGTTCTTGGAGTTCATTTAGTTTGCCCTTCTGTAAATTTGGGGTCTCTCTGTGTCTTACTCACACTCATCACTTATTCAGCTTCACATAGAATTTGTGGGTTTTTTTTTGGGGGGGGGGGTCCACTGATAAAGTAGAGGGTTTGTCTTGTGCTTACGTCCTGGACTGCAGCACCAAAGTCCGAGTGGAAAATGACATTCCTGACCTCCTTCTGTTTTGTATAAGAAGCCCCTCATGTCACCAAACCTTACACACAAATAATCCGTCCAGTAAAGCGTCAGCTGGGACTTATTTATACTTTACTGCAGACCCACGATCACCTCTCGTTCACTTCCAGTGAGAAGACGATGGCTGTTTGAGAGAGGAATTTCAGCGAGGCCAGAGGTAATCACAGGATGTGTGAGACTTTATGTTTACACCCTGAAAACATGAAAACACCACCACAGGCCTCGGTTCAGCTCGAGGCAGCTCAAATCTGTCCGTCTGAATCAATCTGCCGTTGAAAAGAGGTTCAAAACTGGCTCAAAAGTGAACGCTGTTTGAAGACATTGAATAACAGTTATGTTACTTTGTATTGTTATTAAATGTAAACCAGACTTCGGCTGTAACATTAATAGTTTGGGTTATTATTTTGATAACTGTTAATTATGGCATTGAAAAGTCACAAAAAATATGTAGGTGCATTCCTCTAAAATCAAAACAGAATCCTCATACAGGGGTCTCTGGATGTGTGTGTGTGTGTGTGTGTGTGTGGGGGGGGGGGGGTTATAATCTGGCCTAAGTGGTATTAAAGAGCCTATCTCAGAATAAACCCAGGATATAAAGCAGGCTAGCTCACTTTAACCCTTTATAGTCTGGATGTTACACATGGCCTCCTGCTGGGAGGACTATAGCCTCTGTACATTGGGTGAGAACTAACCACTAGGCCATCTGCGCCCTGGAACCTGATTTTTTTTATCTGGCCCTAAAAAAGTATTTGGAAAGGCCTGTCCAAAGAGCCCCCTTACTAAACAGCTCTGCAGTCGACTAATGGGCTCTAATTACTTACTTTTTTTTAAAGATTTATTTTTGTGCCTTTAATTGAGAGATAGGAGAGTGGATAGAGTCGGAAATCAGGGAAAGAGCGAGTGGGGAGACATGCGGGAGGGGCGCAACAGGCTGGATTCGAACCCGGGCCGCCTGCTTGGTAGACTAGCCTCCATACATGGGGCACGCACTCTAACCACTGCGCCACCAGCGCCCGAGACATTTATTCAAGTGTGTCTCCTTTCCTTATGTCACTAAGGGAATTATTTATTTATTATTATTAAAACAATTAAATGTTTCTTAAACAAAAAAGATGTTCAACAAACTCAATCAAAATCATCTGAATAAACCGCTGGAAGAGGAAGAAGTCATTCTTCTCTCTTTATGTCAGTTATTCCTTAAAATATAATTTGTGTGTGAAAAACGTAAACATACCGATGCTGACAGAGTCCTCCCAGTCCTCCAGAGTCTCCGTCACTACGAGGGTGTAGACGTACGTTCTGTGCTTGCTGTCTTGATTGTGCTGCAAGGGAAAAAAAAAGACACTTCCTTACATCAATGCAAAAAACATGGCGACACAATGAATGCAAAGTGTGCAGTAAAGATTTTAAGTAGAGCACACAGGAATAAATCAGCTTGAAGCTCCGGCTGTCTCTCACACAGAGGCATTAGGCTGCCCATGGAGGCATCCAAAGTATGTGAGGAAGGTTTCCAGTAAATCCATATAGGATTTTAAAACAGTGTCATATGTAAAGTGAGAATTTATCACTGTTTTCCCTGACAGTTAAGACAAGCTTACCTCAAAAATCCCAAGTAGTCTGCCAAGCTTTCCTTTCACACCAGCCTGAAAAAACAGAAAACGAATCAGGAGTCATTCAAAAGATTTATATCAGAGCAGCCAGTGTTCATTAAGTACATTTAGACTTCAGTGAGCAGTCAGAGGAAAGGATCACCTATGTGACAGATATTTGCATTATATTCATCAGAGGTGTCAAGTAACAAAGTACAAATACTTTGCACCTGCACATGACACAAATCACATCACACTCCAGCAAGGAAATAGCAGAAGTATGTAGCCTAGTACGAAGACGTCCGTGACAGAGACTCAAGAGAACTCGAGCAAAATGTCCCAAGTTTGTACATATAAAGACTATTGATAACATGCCTCTGAAGACTTTTTGCACCATTACAATACTTATAGGACAGTAGTCATCATATGTTCCGCTCCATGAAACACATGTTAATGCTCAGTTCACATATATGGTTCTTTAATGTGTTTGTACTAAAAAGTGTTTATTTCCAACGGGCATTAAAGCTTCTGAAACAGGTGCATCCCAAATGTTTCAACACTAACATTTTAATATAACATTATAGTCATTTTGGCCTTTAGAAAAATGTTTTTTTGGGGAGGTGGGGTAGTGCACTATAGACCCCCTGTGGTGTGGCCTAAGCTTTTGTCCCCTTACATTACTTTAACTTTTATACTTGAAGTAGTTTTGAAAGCAGAACTTTTACACTTTGAGTAAAAAGCTTGAGTTGATACTTCAACTTCTACAGAAGTCTTTTTAAACCCTCGTATCTAAACGTCTACCTGAGGAATGAATGTCAATACTTCTGACACCTCTGATATTCATACAGCTGCAACATCCACAGGGGAATATGACGTGTAATAAGGTACAGTTTATTCACAAATAAGGTTGAACATTTGTGTCAGGAAACTCTGTGTCTCTGTTCAATTCTAGAGTCAACATGTTCCTGTGAGACAACATGGAGGGTACTAAACATAGTCTGAGTGACAGGATGACAAGACACTGACAGAGAGCTTTAAAACACATACAGAGCACATGTCAAGATCCATTTCTGCTTATGCAGTTTGATCACAGGGGACTTCACCTCACATGTATCCTTGAGCAGAGGGTCAGGAACCCAACGAGAGAGGTCTAAAAATGATGGGGGTCGAGGGATGAGGAGCAGGGTAGAAAAAAAAAAAAGGTGAGGGGGAAAGGTGGCTATGTAGGATCTTAAGGGTTCAACACATTCCAGTCAGTCTTCACAAAAATCTTCACACTGCATGTAAATTTACCTGAAATGAGCGTGATCTAGAAACACAGTTAAGCAGTGAGTACAGTATGTTATTCTTCTTTTCTCTAGTCCCTCAATTAAACAACTTTTATACACGAGGGGAGGAGTCAGCCGGCCGTCCGGGCGATGTAAACAAAGTGAAGATAGGACTCTGAAAACTCTGAAAACATCACAGACAGTGGGACTCGGGTGTTACACCCATTGTAGACAGTCATGACTCACAGAGTTATTTTCAGAGGAGATACTTCATTTATATATTTAAGTGTGAAACATCACATATTAAGACTTTAAGTTTGTGCACCTGTAAGCACTTTCTCAATATCCTTTGTGTGTCCGTCAACAACATCCTCAAGAAAATAAGACATTTGCATTTGATTTTAAGCTTCAATTAAGTTTTAAGTGTGAACACATTAGGTACACAAAACCACCTTGCATGTCTCTGACACACACCCCTTCATCATCATCTTCATCACAACTTCAGAAGGTCAACACTTTTTTATTTTTTATATTCAGGTCTAATTACAGATTTTTAAAGGTTCTTGTTTAAATGTCACATATATTTTTATCCCTGCACAGGTTATGTACATTTCTTGTATAAGTCTATTTTTAATTGTACAATTTAAGTTTGATTCATCTAGAGGTATTCTTTAAATCTTTTTTTCAGGTTAATATATATGTATGGGGGGGGGGGCTTTGAATTTCCCTCGGGATCAATAAAGTATCTATCTATCCAAAGTAAAGGACAACAAAAGACTGGAGGTTTGTCACTGTAGTGGTTGTTGTGTTGACATTTATCAGCTCTTTTGTCAAACATCTTCGATTGCTAAAAACAACACAACAGATTTTAAAACTTTTTTTAAATTTATCTCATTTTTGAGTAAATCAGTGGTTTTTAAATCATGCAGACAAGATGCGAGGGTGATTTGTTGAACTCGTCAGCGGGATATTGAATCGTGGCTCTGAAGCTCGTACATATTCAGGGCACATGTTTGGTCTCGGAGGCGCAGGATGTGGGGTAACTGGAAACCCTTCCCCAAATGTCATTGCCATACTTCAAAGCTGTCAGCCCACAAGTATCCACCAAGGCAGAAGCCTCACAGCTCACTCCAACCCCAATAAACTGGCAGAATAAACCAGCAGCTCCTTCACTAAACCACAGGACCATTAAACAGGGCATCTTTGGATTATCTCTGAATATTTGTATCTGCGTCACTGTAGACTCCTTTCAGTTTCAGTAACCCCAGCTCTATCGTAGATACATACAGCACGCTTTAGAAAAAGATTAGTGTACAGGAGGAGGAAACATTTAGAAACTCAACTATCAACTTGTTGGATTGCCTTCAAACATAATTTGTAGATAGAAATTCATGTTTTTAGTTACACACACTAAGATGTTTCATAGTCCACTGCACAGCTCCTACATTACACCTTTTGTGTTTTTTATATTTTATATTTTAAATTCTATTTTATATATTGTAATATCTTCTTATTCTGTATTATTTAAGTTGTTTCTTGTTCTGCTTTATTTCCTTGTTAATTGTTTAGCACCGATACACCAAGTCAAATTCCTTGTATGTGTAAATGTACTTGATAATAAACCCAGATTCTGTTTCTGATGTTTAGGTTTATGACGTTCATGTTTCCAAGCTCACCTCCTCATAGGTCTCCCTGACCGCGGCCCCACAGGGCTCCTCCTCAGGCTCCATTCCTCCTCCTGGCACAATCCAGTGGTCTGGATGCCGGCTGCTGCTCACCAACAGCACCTTCCAAAGAGAAAGGCCTTTCGTCAGGTGTCTGTTGCTGCTGAGTGAAGGTTGCCAAAAAACACAGTTACTGCATGCCCCAAGTTTAGAGTCCACTCCACTACTGTAAGGTGTCTTGTGGTGGTCGGACGTGGTGCTATTTCCTTCAGCGGGATGTTTATCAAACATTTGAAAATGCCATTCCAGTCACTTCAATTACTTCATGTAATATGAGCACGGTGTGGACTGCATGTCACGCTCTTTACAACATTATTCAAATAAAGTAAACAAGTGTGATTTTTTTTTTCACCCCTCAGCCAGATGTTCCTGCATTACTATAAACTGATAACACAGCAACCTGTAGCTTTACTATTCCTATCATGAGGCAACATTACATCAGATTTTTTTTATTCAAGCTGTATTATACCTCACTCAGCGATCAACCCCCTGCATGTAATACCTCGTATTTAAAAGCTTTATATGTGATGTTTTGATCCAGCAGATGTCGCCCTTGAGCACCAGCATGAAACCAAAACAACTCGCGCTGCATTGTTGTGTTAGCATGCTAATGCTAGTGATCTTTATTCTGCTCGTATCTTCACACTGCATGTAAATTTACCTGAAATGAGCGTGATCTAGAAACACAGTTAAGCAGTGAGTACAGTATGTTATTCTTCTTTTCTCTAGTCCCTCAATTAAACAACTTTTATACACGAGGGGAGGAGTCAGCCGGCCGTCCGGGCGATGTAAACAAAGTGAAGATAGGACTCTGAAAAAGCCTTTAAAATAAAGATGAAAGCGTCTCTGAAACCCTTCCTCAAGGAGTACTGCAGTGCCTCACATCACTCGCTCCATAAAAAACAACGTTCAGATTAATAAAAAGGTCAATGAACATTAAAAACATGACAAATCTGTTTTTTAAATAAGCTCTCTTATCTGGAGTAACCAACCTAAAGCCACACACTAAATGTAACTGACCTCAAACACACACAGTTTGGTCTTTTTTGAGCACGGTGCCCCTCTGGAGATGCAGTCATTTGACCCTAAACACTATCTGGCATCACACTGACCCACATTAAGGCCACGTGTGAATTGCTCTCTGAATTCTGCCCGACATGTGCAGTCGGTATGCTCTCCCGCTCTGGATAACCCCGTAATATCTCCCACTCCGCAAAGATTGGTTAAAAAAAAAAAACAATCTTTCTGTATGTTTCAACACAAACTGCAAACACACACTGTCCTAGCTGAGGGTTCACTGCTGCTGAGACCTGATAGGGGAAGTGTGGCAGGTTTCCACCAACCACCACTGACATCATTCTTAACTGCTGTCAAAGCTGGTCTCGGTTGCAAAGAGAGAAACTTCACACTGTATGACCCAGCTGTTACTCGGGTCAGGCGTAGGATC
>NC_083615.1:484805-527305 GCF_963584025.1 Labrus mixtus | reverse complement strand
GTCAAATATGTTTATCTGATTTGTCGTTGGAGCATTTCAATGTCTGTCTCTAACAAAACATTTCGGAAGTTCTTCTTCTTGAATGTAATGTATGCAGGCTCTCTGCATCAGGTAAATGTGTGAGCACACTGTCACTGCACTTCTTGTGGTAGGCTGTTTGAAGTTTTGTAGGTTATTCAGACCTCACTCACATCGTCGACCTGGTCTTTACCTCAGTGTCTGTCATCATGCCATCATTTACCCTTCCATCTATGTCACCTGATTGACCTCAGGAGGCGTGGATGGCAAACCATTAAAGCACTGGTTCCCAACTTTTCTGCCGGGCCCCCCTTTGGCAGATAAAGTCATTTTTTGCAATTTCATTTGAATTATGATACATAAATTTAGCAGGGCATTTTTTGAAAATGAAAAAGCAAATGTCAAATGTCATTTATTTAGTCTAAGATAAGATAGAGATACCTGTGATGTTGAGATGAGCAGAACAGGCCTGCCCTCTAGTGGAAGTGGGCGTTATTAAACCACAGGATGTTAAAAAAATTTTTTAAAAAAGGTTAGGCCTTTAGACCCTTTAAAGCATTGTTTTTAATTATTCATAAAAAATGATTTTGTGAATGATTTAGAATCAGCACCAGTTCACACGAGGGTTAAATGGTTTGTTAAAAGTGGAGGGTTTGACCATGCTATCAGCAGCAAGGATGATTTCTCAAATGAGGGAACATGAGGTCATGCAGGCTTCACTTTTCCAAACCAGTGGGAGAACCCTGAAGGCCTCTTTGAACTTCCACATTTACTGGTAAATCCTACTGAAACAGACCCAAGCGCCAGAAGAAGACTAATTCTTATCCGGTGAGTTTCTCTAATTTATTTATTCACTAATGGTATGAATTAAGAATTTCATTAAAAATATACGTAGATCCACCACCAACTCTTCCCTGAAGAACCATGACCAATCAGTTTTATTTCATGCATTATTGTGCCGTTTGCAGCTTATCTCAAATGTAATACAAATAAACTGAAAAAAAGTTAAATAAAAGCACTTGACAAACTGTTTGACACAAGGTTTTTCCAGGCACATGCTCGCGACCCACTGAAAACAGCAACCTGCAAGAGGCTTACCTGTACCATCTGTACATGGCACCTACAGTCCTATTCACCCTAATGGTCAGGATAAATGACTGACAGCTTTGAGAGGGAAACAGTCTTTCATCTGCCCAAAAAATGTTCTTAAAAGCATATTGAACTGACCACATTATTAAAGTGCATCAAAAATATGATGCATATCCTACATTTACAACTGATAAGCAATGAAAGACATTTTTTAAGAGTAAAAATAATGATCTTCAAATGGAATTAAAAAGAAAGGGGCCATTCAGCGTGGATACTTTATGTGGTAGCTTGTTTATTTGATCTGTTTCAGTACATTTTGAAGAGGGGGGGGGGGGGGGCATATCTTTTGAGTGCTGTTAACAAAACTGACCTCAGTCATTGCACACTGACCAGCCAGCTCTCTATCTATATGAACCAAACATACAGCAGCAACCTGTGACACACTGTTCCCCAAGAAAATAAAGCCAGGCAGCTCTTTATTAATCAACAGATTTTATTTACAGAACATAAAAAGTAGCAGGTGGACTGTTTTATAACACTCTGGGAACAGGAGAGAGTCCCCAGATAAGAGAGAATGAATGACTTTAACAGCAGTGAAGTGAATACAGACGTTTCAGTTAAAGAGCGTTCACAAACGGATGAGAGTCGAGCCTTCATTGAACATTTGGAGGTTTTATTCCCCAACAACCCAGCTTCTCCTGTCACTCCGATAGGTTCCCTCAGCACACCATCCACCATCACAACTGACAGCTCGAATGTCACCACTGCCTTGTGAAATAAATGCCATGAGAAGAAGTAAACCAGAAAGCAGAGGAGTTAGTATGGCGACAGCACAGAAGATACACATATAAAAGACTGGATATGGTGATAAAACATGTGCTAATACTAAAAAAGTCCTCAATGCTCACCCTCCCCTTAACACTCTCCCACACCATCCACAAGCCTACAGTTTACACCGAGTGGTTGAAGAAAATTCACGTGACAGTGGCAGGCTCAGTTTGGTTTTTAGTCATATCATTTGTATCTTTTGTAGCCAGATGTGATTTATGTGATTTAATTTGAAGTAGGCTTAACATTGTTTGTCTGCATCACTCTCGGCCATACACACAGAAGAAAAATAATGGTCCGCCATCGGTTAAGTGTCTATACGTACAGTGGGCTCTGTAGTTAGCTACTTTAATAAGCAAACAGCAAAACACAAGAAAACAAAGTTAAAAGAAAAGTGTTTTAATTTACAATATGGACCACATGTAGCCAACGCCCCCTCCCCTCCCCATTCCACTGCTTCAAAACTCACATTTCCACCAGTTATGTGTGGCTTAGGACACATTCCCCATACCCCATACCCCCCCCCCGAACGTGCTTGTGAAAGTAGCAGTCGGCACAAGCCTACAAAAAATCAATGGACATAGAAAGCCAGCGGAGAAGATCTAACCTTTGCCCATGCATGTCAACAGTAGTGAGATAGGACGACGACAAGTCATTTTTATTACTAGTGTGCATTTAAATCACCAATTGTCAGCAGTTGTTTTTTTTGTTTTTTTTCCCTTTACAATATATTCATGTTTATTTCATAATACATATGTATTTATATATTTAAGACTGTGTCCTTTAAATGCAAATGAAGTCAGAAGAGGTCTTGGCAGAACATGAGGAGTTGTGTTCCCACTTTACTTCCACTTGTATCTTCCACTTGTTGGGGCTGCTTTACACTTCATTTTTGCTTCCAGCGTAAATCCTGGTCCATGTCTTGGCTGTAAAAGTTTACAAAAGACAAAACAAGATTTGACCATGACACACAGAAAAAGTACAGCTGTAAACAATACTTTGTCAAGAGCTTGAGGTTAGAATTGTTTATCGCCAAGACCTCTTTAACCACACAACATGGAGCAGACTAGGACAGAGGGGGTGAAGCTGGTAATAAAAGTGCTAAGGACACTTAACATTAACATTATTGTTTTGTCTTTTTTATCCTACTACAATTTTAAATATTCATTTTAATATCTTGTTGCTTTTATGTGCCGTATTTTATTTTTTCATTTTTATACATATTTTTTTAATTCTTATTGGTGTGCATTAGTCTCTCAATGATTTTATAAACTACTTTTTCGTCAATAATTTTTCTGCACTCTTGTAAAGCACTTTGAACTGCAATTTAATTTATCTGAAAGGTGCTGTATAAATAAAGTTTGATTGCTTGATTGAAGGAGGGTTCAAACTTATAGCAGACCAAGTTTCAGCACAGCCCCATTACTTTCAAAGTCGATGCAAAGGCGTGATTTCACCGATTTGAATTTATGCAACTTAAGGGAGAAATTTACAAGATGTTGATTTGTTGACGCCTTTCTGCACCGACATCGTCCTGACCGTCTGAGCTTGCATTAGATATGGTTTGTCAGGAAACGGCATTTAATAAATAAACAAATTCAGAAGTTGTTTGCAGGTCACGTTTGTTTGTTTGTTTTTACTCCAAAAATCTGCATCATTATTTCTCATCTTTTATCAAACCAAAATGATTTCATTGGATCATAGATCTGACATCCTAAATACAGTTAACTAACAGTGAATGGGGAACAATAGATGCATCTTTGTTTTTTTCATCAATCCTCAAAAAGCAAATATAAGCTGATAAGATGTTGGTTAACCAGCACACACAAAAACAATGATCTTGTAGTCGTAACAAAAGGGTCAAATGACTTTACGTTTAACACTTACAAAAAACACTTTCTAGATCTCACCTGTTTCTATGGCTTGGACTTCATCAGACTTCCATTGTTCCGCCACATCATTTGCTAGAGGATCATCTGGGTTGGGTGCACTTAGTAATGCCTGGATCGACAGCAGCACTGTGCGAATCTGCAGAGCTGGCGACCATTTATCTGAAAAGATGAGAAAAGAAAAAAAGGATTAATGAGACTAAAATAGAATTTTAGAATACTAAAGAGAAGAGGAGATGATACTTGATAAACAGCAGGGGTGTGTCTATTCTAAGCTGCTGTGGTAGAGTGGAGATGTGAGGAAGTAGTGGCACAAAGCTCTAGTCCAGGGTTCACAAATGAAACGTAAGAGGCCATTGATCTTTTTAGCAAAATAAAATTGACAAGTGCCTCACTTCACTGCCAGACAGACAACACCTGACACAACACCTGACACAACACATGACACAACACCTGACACAACACATGACACAACACATGACACAACACCTGACACAACACATGCAGGATTTCCTACACCTGCAGTAACAAGCCTGACTAAACATGGCAAAGATAGTGGGAGAAACAAAGTGCTGTTAACTCTGATGGCTGGTCGACTTACCTTTCAAAATGTCTAGACATATTCTTCCCAACTTGTCTACATTGGGATGATATATTTTGGTCATGAAGCGTACTTTAGGAGCTGCCATTGGATATTCCTCTGGTAGAAAGAGTTCAAGTTTAAACGTGCCCCCCTCAAAAGGTGAGTCCTGTGGTCCGGCGATGACCACATGAAAGTAGCGAGCGTTGCTTTCATCTGGCTCTGCCTTGATGCCTGGGACGGGCTCCTGCAGCAAACGCTGAGTTTCCTGTTACAGAAACGAAACATAAAGACATTTCATTTTTCATGTTAACTTCCTTAACCACAAAGCGTGTTTGAATGGGCAATGCAGAACTCACTTTCCCAAGAGACTGAGAATGCTAGTAAACCCTATTTAAAAATGCAGAAAAAAACTACTGCACAAGCTGAAAAAAGGGAATAAACTAAGTTTGACTTTTAAAATGGGATGCAGCAAACAGCAAACCTCACACAAGAAAACAATCTACAATCCTGCAGTGCGTACTTTTTCATCACAGCTGTTTAGTTTGACATGACAAGAGCATCAACACAAGTTTTTATTCTGTGCAGAAGTCTTAACTCCTGTTATTCACTGAGTGCAAAAACTGAAGCCTCCAGACCTCAATGCAGTGCAGCGGAACAGAACAAATGCAAATGATGATATAATCAATGTAACTACAGCATTGCATTGTGCAAACACAGCAATAGGTTCCCAAAGGACACAGAAAGTGCAAACATAGCTTTAACAACTGACTCAAAGTAACTACAAATAATATCAGTATAACATCCTTCATTCATGTCATTCTTGGCAAAAAGGAGAATTAAATTCATTGGCAGAGAATTTGACTGTTCTCTCTATAAGTACGTACACAGAAACTGAAGAAACAACAGAGTTGAACAACTCAAAGTTTCTCCAGTTTCAATGTTCTTTTTAAGGGCTTAAAAACGTAAACAATAAGAGTTCTGAATGTTGTTTTACTTCCTGTGATGCACTATGAACAGTATAAATGATTTGATATGACATGCATCGATCCTGAGGTTATGACATTATCATTAAACGATTGGCCTTGTGTAGCACTTTAGCCTGATGTCTGGTCTTATAATGGCAATTTAATTATCATGAAAAGGAATTCACAACATAAAAGGATGCAACACCATCAAGACATCATGAGTCACACAAGCATGGCAATATGTCCGCCCGAGATGTTGAAGCATTTATAATGAGGACGCTTTAGATGACTCTCTTAAATTGCACTGCATTGAGCTTGCAGGGCCACCGTACAAGACAGCGGGACGCTTTGTAATAAATCATGACAGCTACAAATAAAGTTGTGGTTTATAGTCATCTACAACTGTTCCTTGCACTGCAGTAAAATGAACTGAATGAGGGCTGGGAGATTAAATGATCTTAACAAGGGATCACAATACTATTTTTTTTTTTACATGATGATTCACCTTTTGGAATTTTTACTCCACACAGGTAGATCAAGTATTCGATCACACAGCACAAACAGCCTGTTAGTCGGCATTTTCATTCTTGCATGACTGAAGTACACGCCCACTTCCTGATGTGAACCTTTATTTAGCTGGAGAAAAAGGAGGATGTCTTCAGTAAAGAGAAAAGAAAAGTTCAACTAAGGGGTCCAAACAGTGAACCTACATTTCTGTTATCATCCAGTGATGACTTGTTATTCTTAACATGATGTAAATTCTAAAGAGACAGCTTGCTTAACAGTCCCCATAACAAGCACCCTGTGTCCCCTAAAAGCTCTGAAGAGATGCAGATGTTCAGACTCAAACTGCTTTGTATTGAGTTGATAAGTCTAAAAACATAATGGTTTTCATGACTTGGACTGTGCCCTTCAACAACTGGCTCAGAGCTGGGATTTTGAAGACTCTTTGTGCAGTACCGGGGGTGAGATATTTTTTTTTAGAGGTTGACGCTCTGACTCAGCCACAGAAACTCAGGAGACCAGCGTTGCTTTCACTGCCCTCGGCCACTGTAGCAACATTTCTCCCATCTCAAATGACCTACATAAGCACACACCTTAACTATGACAGGACAGCAGGTGACACCTCTTGTGGTTTGCATGAGTCATGAATGACACACTTGAGAGGAACTTATGCAAACGTACTGTATTTTTTTACTGCCATTGAATTCATTCCTTAATTTAGCTCTGATAAAACAATGAGTCTCTCATATGCAGCACTTGTAATTTTCCGGCATCTAAAAACCCAAGTCCATCCTTTTTTGCAGCAGAAACGTAACACACCTGTCTCAAAAACACATGGCAGAAACCATATGTGAAATAATAGCATCCACATTAAGCTCTGCAGAGCCAGTAGCACCCTTGTTTTTAGACGTTCCTTTCCTGAACGTGACTGGGAGTGGGATTCCTGAAATGTTTCAGATAACCCATAGACAAAACCATGCAGTGAAAACACAGACAGGGACAGGGGGCTCCCGGTCCCATTCACACGCTCTGAGGGCTCAAGGGCTCGGACCGCTAAGTACTCTTGCCATTTTACCCATCTTTTCCCACAATGCTGGTCTGCTGTTTCACCCACCTGTACAACCTTCTCTGAGAAAATAAGTGTTCCTGTTATGCACTTATCTATTACTAGTTCCTCTCTCCCATGCAGATTGTGTGTTATGATAAATGACTGGTTTTACTGGCTTACTCCCCGAAACCTCCTTACTGCATTTTAGTCACGTATCAGTGGTGTGACCAGTATAAAAAACAAATCCATATTAGCTCAAGACAGGCTAAGTGTTAATGCTACAAACTAGGGCTGGGAAATATATTGACTTTTTAAGATATATCGATATGTTTTCAAACAAGATATAGGGTAAGACGATATTGTTAATATGAATATAGTTTATGTTGCATTAAAATAACATTACAGAGGTGCCAGGTCACCTGTTTCTCATCTCACTG
The DNA here is from genome assembly GCF_963584025.1 of Labrus mixtus. NCBI lineage: Eukaryota > Metazoa > Chordata > Actinopteri > Labriformes > Labridae > Labrus > Labrus mixtus. Next base: position 519,944 of record NC_083615.1, on the reverse strand, counting down.
ATGATGACTGACTGTCTGTCCTCCTCTCTCTCTCTTTTATTGTATTTAAGGAACATTTTTATTTTATAATATTATTTTTTAAATTCACAATCAGGTAGTTTATTCTCGATGTGTTTTCACTGTTAATAAAATACATATCGATATATATCGAGTATCGTCATTCAGCTAAACAATATCGAGATATGAGTTTTGGTCCATATCGTCCAGCCCTACTAGAAACCATAAGTTGCACATCGATATTAAATATGATTAATGTTCACACATAACACAAGTTGAATGACTCTTACATGTAGATATGATTATTATGAAGACACTGTTAAAGTTCCACAAAGGAAAAGGGTAAAAGTTTGTTTATTCTTCTCTATCAACAATAAAGTTAGGCATCTGCAGTTCATCCTTAAAGAAACTTAAACTTAATAATGTAATATAATAATGAACTTATAACACAGAACTTCCAAACACAAATGGTATAAACTTTGCTGTTTTTAAACTTTCCTTCTATTTGCCAAACACCTTAACTGCCTCTGCTTTATCTCATGCACTACATCACTTTATTCTATCCATTTTATTTCAGTATTCATACAGTTCTGGTTAATTTATTCCTGTTGTTCTTATCCATCTTTGCACTACGGTCACTTTATTTATCTAATTTTTACCTTTACAGTTATATTGTTTGCACATAGTTCTGTCTACATCTGTTCACTACTACACATAGTTCTGTCTACATCTGTTCACTAATGCACATAGTTCTGTCTACATCTGTTCACTACTACACATAGTTCTGTTTACATCTGTTCACTACTGCACATAATTCTGTCTACATCTGTTCACTACTACACATAGTTCTGTCTACATCTGTTCACTACTACACATAGTTCTGTCTACATCTGTTCACTACTACACATAATTCTGTCTACATCTGTTCACTACTACACATAGTTCTGTCTACATCTGTTCACTACTACACATAGTTCTGTCTACATCTGTTCACTACTGCACATAGTTCTGTCTACATCTGTTCACTACTGCACATAGTTCTGTTTACATCTGTTCACTACTACACATAGTTCTGTTTACATCTGTTCACTACTGCACATAGTTCTGTCTACATCTGTTCACTACTGCACATAGTTCTGTTTACATCTGTTCACTACTGCACATAGTTCTGTTTACATCTGTTCACTACTGCACATAGTTCTGTCTACATCTGTTCACTACTGCACATAGTTCTGTTTACATCTGTTCACTACTGCACATAGTTCTGTCTACATCTGTTCACTACTGCACATAGTTCTGTTTACATCTGTTCACTACTACACATAGTTCTGTGTATATATATATTTGTTTCTCGTTTACTGCACATAGTTCTGTCTACATCTGTTCACTACTGCACATAGTTCTGTCTACATCTGTTCACTACTGCACATAGTTCTGTTTACATCTGTTCACTACTACACATAGTTCTGTGTATATATATATTTGTTTCTCGTTTACTGCACATAGTTCTGTCTACATCTGTTCACTACTGCACATAGTTCTGTCTACATCTGTTCACTACTGCACATAGTTCTGTTTACATCTGTTCACTACTACACATAGTTCTGTGTATATATATATTTGTTTCTCGTTTACTGCACATAGTTCTGTCTACATCTGTTCACTACTGCACATAGTTCTGTCTACATCTGTTCACTACCACACATAGTTCTGTTTACATCTGTTTACATCTGTTAGTCCAATCACTGAAAACTTTTCATGATGATATTAAAGTAAGGTATGACTTCTGTCATGACCTGAGAACATACATTACAGCAGGGATGATCAACTTTGATCACAGCAAGGGGCCACATTCATTTAACTCTCACTGCCAGAGGGCCAAATTGTAGAATACAAAAACGATGACAGTCAATTATGTCTCAAATTGAACTCAACATATACCAGTGATCAAATATTATCATGGACATATTTCTGGTTTTCATGATTTCATGGCAGATTTTGTCATGTTTTTATTCATGTTTCTAATTAATTGATGTGTAAAAAATTGACCTGAGGGCCACGTTGAGGGTTGATGGGGGCCGCATGTGGCCCCCGGGCCGCCAGTTGCCCACCCCTGCATTACAGCTTTACACCAGAACAGATCAGTTTGACTTAATAAATGTGTTTAATGTGTTCTGAAGTGTTTTAATGAAAACACAGACAACACTTCATATTCTGATTTAAACTTATTTATAAAGAGATGTAACCACAAAACCTCTTCAGTTAGACTGTAAAAACACTATCTGACACTAAACCCACAGGTCAACTAAATAAACTATTATTATTATTATATCACAAGTTTAACCTGCGTTACATTATAAGATGTTATTACATTTATGACTAATTCACCGTACTAACGTTTAATAAAGAATTTAACTTAATAATGATGTTAAATAATATTATATAAAGTTTTATGTTGTGCATAAATTAAACGTTTAATCCGGACAGTGTGAGGCTAACAGGCTAGCGTTAGTTTACCCGAAACAAAGCTAACAAACTAGCCGGTGTTAGCATAGTTAGCCTGGTGAGCTAACCATTCAGTCATCACAAAAACCCGCATCAGTCGCGATTTTAAAACATTATTCTGCGTGAAGCTACATTTAGAAAGGTGTGATCTCGGCAGGTGGTTCATTTATGGGTCATATTAGGTAACATTAACAACCGGAGCCTCGGTTTATCTGAGCACAGAAACGAAACGGAAGTTATTTTATCAGATACCGTGAGTTAGCTGGATGCTAATGCTAGCTGTAGCACAGTTACGGAGCATCATTAGGAGTTTAGATCGTGTGCGCAGGGCTTTAGTAAAGGCAAATCATTCGGACATACAGCTGATTAAAGTGGCAAAATAAATACCTTTGTGATCCTGCGGGGCAGTCCTGCCATCTTGTCTTAAATGCGGGATTTTTAGCTTTCAGTGCTTTCTTTCTGCCGTTGGCTTTGACAGCAAACACACGACTTCCGGGTTGATTGCGTCATGAGCGTCGATGGTAGGACAGGAATGTGGCTGACGCGCTGAGGGACAGAAAGTGTTTGTTCCAGTTTATCAGGTAATAGAGACAGACATGCAGAAGCTCTGTGCACCTGAAGAAGACAGGACATGAATGTGATTTTATATTAGAATAAATCTTCTTCAGTGTCAGATATCTGAGCATAATAAGTCCTCAATACTTTGTGTGTAAAACACTGTGAGAGCTGTGTTTTTATATCATTGTAGAAGCCTAGTGCAGAAAATGTGGTCATCTTTGAAAGGAAATATAGTTTAGCTCCTTTGGCAAATAGACTAAGTAAATAAATAATATTTTTTATGGTAAAATTTCAGTCTGAGAGGAGAATATCAAGATTTTTAAACGCAGTCTTAAAACTCATTTATTCAGTCTGACTTTTATAAAGTGCTTTATATAAATTCAAATCTTAACATTACTGTATTTTCCTCTTATGTATTTATTTTAATATCTTATTGCTTTTATGTGTCATATTTTATTTTCTTACCTTTTTATACATTCTTATTGGTGTGCATTAGTCTCTCAATGATTTTATAAACTACTTTTTGTCCATAACTTTTCTGCACTCTTGTAAAGCACTTTGAACTGCAATTTAATTTGTCTGAAAAGTGCTTTATAAATAAAGTTTGATTGATTGATTGATTTTGATCTTCTAATTTTGTTTGGGTAAAATTATACTAAAGACATGTTGTTGTCCTTTTTTATTATTATTTGAATGCAAATTCTTGATTTAAAGCATCAAGACAATGGTCATCTACAGTGCCGGCCCCTTTATTATAGTCTGTCTGATTTTGTTTGACTATATATTAACCAAATGAAGAATAATACAGACGGTAACCTAACATACAGCACTAAAGCGTTTATATAGGAACATATAAGTAGTAGGGCTAGTTGAAAAAACAACCATTTAAAAATACATAAACAATGTATGGAGGCTGTAGTCCTCCAGGCGGGCGGCCAGGGTTCAAATCCCACCTGTGGCTCCTTTCCCGCATGTCATTCCCCTCTCTCTCTCTCTCCCTGATTTCCAGCTCTGTCCACTCTCCTATCTCTCCAATAAAGGCACAAAAAGCCACAAAAATAAATCTTTAAAAAATACATAAACAATAAGAATGACAACATTTCATACAGCTGGTGAGATGTCAGTTTAATCTCCACACTTTCTTTATTCCAAGGCGGCATATTGGATTCATGAATTACATGACCTAACAAGCAGAGCTCTAAAACAACCTGTTGATATGAATATTGGAGTTCATTATATTGCATCCCATCAGCTGATTTACCAGGACTAAAAGATCACAATCGACTGATGGCGGGAAATAAAAGTTTCTCTGAAGTTGAAGAGGCATACTTTGTTCCCAAAGCTACTCCAATGGTCATAGACAAAACAAAGCACTGATGACTTGATACACCCGTTGACCAATAAGGTCGTCTGTTACAGCTACAGCATTATTTGCCATGTTTTTCTTTCTTTTCTTTTCTTTTCTTTTTTGCTCTCCAGGCTGAATGGGGGCTACAGCCTAGATTGGACAGGGTTTGGGGCTCCTCCCCCTGACAGATCTGTGTGGTCAAAAAGCATTGTCTCTTTGGGAGTCAGGCATGTAACATAGACATCAGCAGTGCAGCAAACTAACAGCAAGCTTTTTAAAAAAACGGAATAAGAAGAAATCCAGCATGCATTTCCTATCCCAGCATAGCTTAACAGGTTGGTGTGTAACTCTATAATTGGTTTCTATTTGAGCTAGAATTCTGTGTATATACATGTGGAGCAAGAAATACAAGTTTGATCTTGGTCTTTTTTTGTATTGGAAGTGTATAATAATCTACATTTTATTTGCAGATTCTTAATTCTAAATTTTAATTTTAAAAAGTGTATTCTAATCTTTCAGTGAGAGTTGGATAAAGCTGTTCTCAGTTTAATAATCTCCTAACACAGATCTTTGTCATCAGTTTGTTGTAGACATGTTTATTACAGACACCAGGGAAACAAACAGGTGTAATATCTGATCCTTTAGTTATTACTTGTGTGTGTTCTTACAGGTGCACAGTTTACACTTAATAAGTGAAACACCATTTTTGACAAATTGGACCTCATGGGATTTTAAATGTATTGCTATCTTTAATATTTTTTAGTTAAAAAAACACACTTAAAAAAAGATTCTCCTCATCCTAAAACCAAGAGGTTTTCCTGCAAGTCAGACCAACGTAACAGTAACTCTAACATCCCCTTTGTAGAGGTATCTTTTAGCAATTTGCTCTACATCACCTCACCGACCATCAAAAGTTTTCCATTGTTCATCACACACAAGAACAGATGAACCAGTAGCTAATCCCAGTCAGTGACTCAGTGCACAGAGTGAACAGACAATATCAGCCACATTAGAGTGTTTGATTTGAGTGGTAAGATCGTTCTTGACAGGTCTTGGCAAGAGTTTCTTATTTCATATCGGCTACAGAAACGACGGGACAAACCTCGTCTAGTTCAAATCACGTTCTCAAAAAAACATACATTTTACTTTCATCATCACGTTTTTAGCGATTCGGCTTTAACACTAACTTTTTGTTTTTAAAATGTTCATTTGAACATTTTCATTATAATTTTAGCAAAAAAAAAAGTCAGAGAAAATAAAGGTTGTGTGTTAAAAGTTAAAAAAAAAATCTAAAATTCCTTGAAAGAAAAAGAGAGATTCTTAATTATTTCCTTGTACAGTCAAGTCAAGTCATATTTATTTATGAAGCACATTTAAAAACAGCAACAGCTGACCAAAGTGCTGCACAATACATTAAAAAAGAAAAAACAACTTCAGATCACAACGTCCACAGGAAAGAGAGAAATATATATGTATAAATATATAAAGAAAGCAACAAAATAAAGAAAGCAACAAAGGAACCTGAAAGAAACGGTCTGTTCAGGACCAGAGGACTCAAATGCTAAAATATAAAAGTATGTCTTGAGACGGGACTTAAAAGAGTCAACAGACCTGATGGGATGAGGGAGGCTGTTCCACAGTTTAGGGGCTTTTACTGAAAAAGCCCAATCTCCCTTTAGCTTGAGCCGGGTACAGTGTGAAGCTACTCCTTTAGCCAATTAGCTTGGCAACAAACAAGGAGCGGGAAAAGAGTTAGCCTGGCTCATACAGTAACACAATCTGAACACAAGCACTTAGCAAAACCTTTCTGTTTAACTCTTTTTCTACAAAATCAAAAAGCAAACTATGACTTTTTAATTTTGTACTTCAAGGATGCCGGTAGGTGTATTTGGTTTTCTTTTAGCTAAAGCTAGGCTTCCTGTCTTTGTGCTTAAGCTAACATCTTCTGTCTGAAACTTCTTCTTCTTTATGTTTTATTAAATGAAGTAGGTAAAAAGTTGACCTTTAACTACTATTAGGGTCCAAACCACTTCAATTCAAGACTTATATTTTGCACAGCAGCAACATTTTGGATATCACTTTATTCATTTATAATCTGCTGTTTGTGAATAACACACTTCCTTCTGATTTCTTCCTGTTAGCTCAGTGGGGAACATGCTGCTACCTGGCATGCGTACTCATCGTGATCTCCTGCTCTCGACCGGTGTCCCCCGCTCAACCCCCTCCCGTGGCGGCAGGTTACCGCTCTGCGTTCTCTGCCACGCAGACTAACAGCATGGTGGGAGGCAAGCAGAAGGCCGTGACCTTCAGCCGGCTCACGGTCAACATCGGCGGGGACTTCAACCCGGACACCGGCCTCTTCCGCTGCCGCATCCCGGGGGCTTACTACTTCGCCTTCTCTGTGGGGAAGTTCCCAAAGAAAATGCTGTCTGTGATACTGGTGCGGAACGGAGAGGAGGTGCAGGCCATGGCGTACGACGACTACCGCAAGAAAGGGAGGAAAGTTCAGAGCCAGAGCGTCATGATCAGTCTGAAGGAAATGGACACAGTGTGGCTGCTTTTACAGCAGAGTCCTCAGTATGCTCTGTACAGCAACGCAGGGCCGTACATCACCTTCTCTGGTTACCTCGTCTACCCAGACCTTTCCCAAAGCAGCCTCATCAGCAACCACCTGTCCCCGCCAGGCCCGTCCTTCACAAACTGCCCCCCTCAGGCCGACCCCGGGGCCAAAGGTCAAAGCTCAGATCAGCCGCGGTCTGCTTTCTCTGTGGCACGGACGTCCACTCTCCTGGGTCAGAGCAGCAGGCAGCAGGACAAGCCACCTCTGACCTTCGATGTGGAGTATGTAAACATCGGGGGACATTTCAACAGGACCTCCGGCCTCTTCACCTGCCACTTTCCCGGCGCGTACTTCTTCGCCTTCACTATCGGGAAGCACCCGCGTAAGGCCGTCTCTGTGAAGCTGATGACCGGGAAGGGCGAGGTGCAGGCGATGGTGTTCGACGAGGACACGTCGAAGAGACGCGAGATGCAGAGTCAGAGTCTGCTGCTGTCTCTCCGGCGCGGTGACAGCGTGTGGCTGTACAGTCAGCAGGACGAGCGCTACGCCGTCTACAGCAACCAAGGGAGGTACACCACCTTCTCCGGCTTTCTGGTTTACCCCGAAGAGACGACGCTCACACCTCCCACCCCTCAGGACGGAACGCCCCACTAAATGTTTCACCTCATTTTTTTAAAGATAGTCTAGAAAAGATAACACAATGTGATGTTTAATGTAGATATCTGTATGTTACTTCAGAGTGAACGGGGCAGAACACATCCTGCACCTGTTCTCATTATTATGTTAAGTATCTTTTAATTATAGTGAATAGAAGTAGGGATCAAAGCTGTTGCCAAATTCTACCACAAGATGGTGCTAGAGGACAAGTATGGACACTAACAAGAATGCAAAGAGGTCATTTTGTCTTTAAAGTGCAATAACTGTAAGACATCATCATAAACAACTGAATGATTTAGTGTTAGTTACTGTTAATATGTTCTGCATTAACTAGAAAAAACAATTACATGTAAACAGATGTAATGCATATAAGGAAAATGATGTAAATGATGTATAGTTTATTAACATTTACTTACTGTAAAAGTAGATTTAGAAATACTTTATAATCATGTCAGAGATGATAGCCTGCTTATGAAACTTGAATGTTATGGATAAACCTATATATAAATATATATATATAAATAGATGTATTGTTTTATGTTTAATGTTCATTTCAGGAAAATAATAAATAAAGTCATACATTTAATGAATTAAAAAGAGATTGATTCTTGTGATATGTTGCACTGTATACAAAGTATGTTCACTTCAGCTAAATCAACAAGAGGGGGCGCTGTTGTATTAAATATCAGCAGATAATAATAGAATAGATTAGAATAGAATATTCTTATTGATCCCAAACTGGGAAATTGTGGTGTTACAGCAGCAGGTTATCCAAACACACAATATGAGCAAAAAACACAATATTAACAAATCTAAACACAATATAATATTAAATACAAAGTAAATAAGCACTAAAAATATAAAAACTAAGAATGGGAATATATATAACCAGGATTTAACTTAACATTACTAGTCTTAAATATGAAAGATTAAATGTAAATGTGCAAAAAATATAATATAATAATAATAATAATAATAATATATAATAAGAGACGTAATGTTGTTTGAAAACAGCTTAACCTCATCTGTGATGTTGCTTTTATAGAAAGTTCTACAAGTAGCATAAAGTAGTAAAAGGATAATAATACAGTAAATGGTCGAGCACCTGCATTGAAGACTTGCTGAAGCTCCTCTGATCAGAGCGCTGGTCGTTCATCTCACCAGACTCAAAACTTGAGGAGACTACTTTTTAAGTTTTAGCTCTTAAACGTTGGAACTGTCTCCTAGACCCATTTGTTTAGACCTGCCTTTAATGTCTGCTTTAATGTAATTGTATTTATGGTCTCTTTGGTTTGCCTTTTATTCTTTTATTGTGAAGCACTTTGTTACTTCTGTCCTTGAAAGGTAAACAACATCTTACATTTTACTTACTTACTTTTGTGCAATTCTGTGTGTTCAAAGTGACCCCATTTCTATTCATTAGAAGTTAAAGTTGGATAAATGAAGTCTTTCAAAAAGTATTTTCAGTTGAATTGAATAATTGTGTTATTGTGTTGTCTTCAAATGTAATCACAACTGACAAATAATTGTTGTTAAGAATAAGAAATTCACAAGATTACAAAATTTACTTTAATCTAATAAAGTAATGTGTTGGATTTTCTTGACATATAACCTACAAACAATTAAGGATGCAGTTCCAGTCGTGTTTGGTGTGGAGATGTTCATCTTGTTAAGACCTCGTTCAATGAAAGAGCGTCCTCTGGGGATTGAACCCGTTGTTTATTGATGGAGCGTATATAAGCAGCATTGCCATAGAGCGTGCTTCAAGGCTAAGATCCAGATTACTGTTTAGACTAAAAAATTCACTCAGTTTCCCTCTGCTGGCCGAAAAATAAATGCAGGGAATCTATGATGATGCTAAGAGATATGGGATTGGTGCTCAAGCCATGAATTATTTAACTCTCTGACAAAACGTTTGATATCTGCCATTAACTCATAAATACAAATACTGTTGAAAAACATTAAAAAAAACACACGATGATGATTTAAACCTGGAACATAAAGTCACAGTCTTAGGTATCAAACACTTCACTTTTCTACCGCAGCAGCCGAGCTATTCCTGTTTCTCCTCAATGCAACTTGTCAAGCTCATGCATATTTTAATTGTTGCTCCTCTGGGCTGCTATCAGATAGACCGACCTAGCTGAAGGGGGCGGGCGCTGTGGAGATGATGATGATGATTTGTAAAGCGAGGGGCTGGGTTTTTTTTACAACACCAGCTACACTGTCTCTTCCTCACCAGGAATGGATGATGATGAAGAGGAGATCTAAGCTGTGCATTCAGTTCAGGGTGCTCACAATGCCTGACTGAACCCCCTGGATTCTACACTTTCATTTTGCTCTCATCCTTATTCATCATTCCTTCCCCCCCAAAAAAACTGGATCTGTTGGAGATAACAGCAGCTTCAAAGGCTCTGGCTGCATGGTGCTTTGAACGTTGAAGAATACCTCTACATCTTCTCAGAATCCACTTCTCTGCTGAGAGAAAAGAGAAACAGTCTGAGGGACCCTGTGGCACCTCTGAAAAGTGGAGCCGACCCCCCTCCCGGAGCCCCAAAACTCAGGAAGGATGGAGAAAAGCTCCTAGTGGATTCTTTTTTCTTTTTTTTTTTCCTTTCTCACAACAAAGTGTGTTGGTGAGCTATAAGACACCATTTGAGATAAAAAGGGTTAGAGAGAAAACAAACATGCCTTTTGGGTTAGCAGGTTTGAGAGAACAGGTGCTGAAGCCTGGGAAGGAGGAAGTGAAGAACACCGTTGGGGACTCTATGGGAAAACTGCAAAGGTGAGAGAGTCTGAAAGCGTGTTTGATCCACACTCCACAGATTTTCATGAAAGCAGTTTCTCACCCGTTATCAATACAAAGAGAAATACTTCACAGTCGATAAGAGGGGATGGGAAGCCCAATGTGTTCCCACAGATCCTCATGATAAAGAAATATTTGATTCCAGTGATTACCAGACATTGCCAGTGATGTAATCACAGATTTATATTTTAAGACATTTATACATATTTCATATCTGATACATATTTCCCATGGGGATATGTGTGTGTGTGTGGGTTGCTGTCATTTATAGAGATAAAGCACTAAGTAGGCAATTTCCTGTAAAATGAATCAATCTGCATATCCTCCAGTCATGTAAAATAAAAAACCAATGACTTACATTATGAACAAGTTTTCTATTAATTATTTTTTAAGAGCAATTATCAAACGCTTATACGTCTCTGCTATTTGTTATATTTGAATCTTGTACTCTATATATCATGTGAAAGCCAGACAGGCAGACTCAGATTTTGTGTGCCGCCCAAACACACCAATTTTATATTTCTTTAAAGAAAAAATAATTCACCTTTTTTGAAACATGGATTTGAAATGTCCATGTGTAAGGACTCTTTTTCTTTATGTTGTGGTTTTGGTGTCCTGAAATGACTTTAGTGGATTTCAATAATTAACTGATCAATGCAATGTGAAAAATCTACATTTTCAAACCAGCATGTGAAGCTAAAGACACGAACATGAACACTACTTTTTTTATTTAATAAATATCATGCTGTTACTTACACCTTTGTGATTCTTGCTGGATAGCATTGGATAGCTGTGTGGAGTATCATTTACTGAGTGAGCAGCTCCAGTATTGCTCTTTGAAAGAATGATGTAATAATCTTGATTTCAGATTATAGACTGATCATATCTTAAACATTATAACATGGGTTTGACATTGTCCTGGTTTCATATCCTGGCCAGAAAGGAGCCCCCCCCCCCCCCCCCCCCCCCCCCCCCCCCATTTGCACCATGCATGCTCTCATTGAGTTCCCTTTGAACACTGGCTTCCTGACACAGTCCAAAGAAAGTTTGTTTTGCCAGTTGCTGACTCCAAAAATGTGCCCATTGTCTTGAATGTGATTGTGAAAAAGGTTGTGTGTCTCTTTGTGTCCACCCTTTGATTGACTGGCAACCTGTGCAGACGTTTGCACCTCTTGTCCAATGACATGATCAGCTGCAGCCTCCGTGGTTTAGATGTGAAAGAGATGTAAAATATAACATCTGAAAAGTAAAGTGTTTGAAAGCAGCAGCTTCTTGAAGTTGTGTCATGCTTGATGATAACTGTGGAATAGATCGTGCTGAAGGCAGATGAAGGCCTTTTGGTTGGAGAAGGTGGGGGGGGGGGGGGGGGGGGTTGTGGAACAGGTGTACAGAGTGGTGTAATGCACCTGAAAGCAACCTGATAACCTCAGTGCTGCTGTGACCTTTTTGGTCTTGGCTTCACCTCCTGCCCTCGGTACGAGTGCAGACAGACTCATGTTACTACGCTGTTTCTGTTGCCACAATTTTTTTGCGTTACAGACAAAAGTTATGAGATCCTGAAATGATTATCATGAGAATATTGGAAATAAAATCATTCTGGATATGTTTGTTTGTAGCCTAAAGCCACGTGAAGATGTTAAATACCACCTTTTTATATAAATGTGAGATAAAAAATAAGAAAAATATATAAATGCATTATTTTTTTCATCCGCCCTCTTCTGTTTGCTTCACAGGAAAATAGATGGTAGCAATGTAGAAGCCGAGGACAACATTGAACTGACGGAGGATGGGCGTCCGGTGGCGTCAACTCAACACGCTCCCCCGCTGCTGGACTGCAGCTGTGGAGGACTACCCAAACGCTACATCATCGCCATCCTCAGCGGGCTGGGCTTCTGCATCTCCTTCGGCATCCGCTGCAACCTCGGCGTGGCCATCGTGGAGATGGTGAACAACAACACAGTGTACATCAATGGAACTCCTGTGCTTCAGGTATCTGAATTAAGCAGATAGGATGTTGACTTTTTTGGGGGGGATTTTGCATAATGTGTCTTTTTTTTCTTTCTTTAAAGGCTTTATATGTGATGTTTTGATCCAGCAGATGTCGCCCTTGAGCACCAGCATGAAACCAAAACAACTCGCGCTGCATTGTTGTGTTAGCATGCTAATGCTAGTGATCTTTATTCTGCTCGTATCTTCACACTGCATGTAAATTTACCTGAAATGAGCGTGATCTAGAAACACAGTTAAGCAGTGAGTACAGTATGTTATTCTTCTTTTCTCTAGTCCCTCAATTAAACAACTTTTATACACGAGGGGAGGAGTCAGCCGGCCGTCCGGGCGATGTAAACAAAGTGAAGATAGGACTCTGAAAACTCTGAAAACATCACAGACAGTGGGACTCGGGTGTTACACCCATTGTAGACAGTCATGACTCACAGAGTTATTTTCAGAGGAGATACTTGATTTATATTATATTTAAGTGTGAAACATCACATAGAAAGACTTTAAAGAAATCTCAGGAGTTTATTTTTTTGAATGTTTGACTAAATCATGATGTAAAATAATAATTTCAGACACCTCTATAGTGATGTATCTGTGATGCTTGTATTTTTCTGCCTTGCATCGTTAGAAAGCTCAGTTTAACTGGGACCCAGAGACAGTGGGGCTGATCCACGGCTCCTTTTTCTGGGGATACATTGTCACTCAAATCCCCGGCGGTTTCATCTCCAACAAGCTGTCAGCCAACAGGTGACACTTCCTTCTATTCATCCTTCTAGCCTCATGTTTTTGTGCACATTATTTATGGAATATGTTGTCGTTTCTCAACGACAACTCAAAAAATGAATCAGAAAATCATTATCACAATGATACTTTGGATTCTGTTCCCTTGACGTTACACACACAGAAATCAATCAATAATAAATATATCACAAGTGCAGACTCAGGTCTATGAAGGAGCATAAAAGGTGTGATGTTACATGTGATTCAGATTCCAGATTTTTTATTGTCCCACAAGGGGAAATTTGCGTTGCAACAGTAGCAACACAGAAGACAAAAAACACAAGGACAACATCACCATAAAACATGGACCAAATCGAATTTAAAAAATCAGACAACACAGCAAAATATAAAACCAAATAAAAACAGCGCAATAAAATCAGTCAAGAGCTCGTATCAGAATGGAAATTCAAGTTATTAAAGTGCAAAGTGGAGGTGTGCATATATGGATTGCACTTGGTAAAAATGAGACCTGGAGTCTTTTAGTCTTTTAGTGAGGTGTGCAGAGATCGATTTTTTTGTGTGAAGTTAGATATATTCAACGACAACATACACAAGAAAGGTCTCAGAAAGACGAGGATTCTTCGATGGTTTTAGATCCTCCTCGCTGTGTGTGTGCTTGAAGGGGTTAAAGCTGTACGGTGTGCCGAGCGGTGCTGATGGAGCAGATAGCGGTCCTGTAATAAAAGCCTCACAGGAAAAGAGGACACGCCACTGACAGAGTTAATAATGAAAGATCCTGCCTCTGATTTCTTTCTGAAACACCAGCCACTGGAATATTACAAGTGTCACTTACACACTGTTTTGGAAAGAGAGAGGGGGGGGGGGGGGAGCTGAGCGGCAGGGTGGTGATGAAGCAGAAAGTTGTGGACTGACTGAATGGGATGTCTTTATCTCAGTATATGAAAGGCAGAGGCGTGAGATGTGACTGATGCTGAACACACACTCCCTGCTCATGTTAGAAATCAACACTAGTGTTTAGACTCTGATGATCTGTAGTTTGTGTCTTACCTGTTAAACAAGTCAAAGCTCAAATTTTGCTTTAAATTTCTTGGGGAAACTTTCTTGAAAGATTTGTAAAGACTAAAGAGAAATAAGGATTGTCCCAGTCAAGAACTCTCCATTTAATTACGAGTAAATACTCTTGTTTGTTTATTAGTAGTAACTTTACTCTCCATGTCAAACTGAATCACATCTCTGATATATTTACATTATGATATATCTAACAAAAACACTCTGGGTTCATTTGAATTATTTGAGTCAAACTGTGGGAGTTTAAAGTCACTATAATAAAAAACAATAGTTTCAAAGGGTTGATTTAAAAGCACAATACCTTTCAGCAGGGAGAATAACGTCTCCCCTATGTCCACTGTGCGCTGCACCGCCCGTTTACTGCACTATGTAACTTTGGCAGCTGGCCCGAGGTCATCTTGAGAGAAGTGCAAAGTGAAGTGCGTACAGCTTTACGGCACTAGTTCACACACAAACCTTCAGTTTGTAAACGTTAGCACCTCTCTGTACAGTTTGATATAATAATGATGATGGCTGTGGCTAAGAGGAAGATGAGAGGGATGTAAAGATATCAAAAGAACAAGTCCACGGTGTGATTATTATTGTGATAATTAAAATATAAGTAAAAGTGAAACTTGAAAAAAAAAGCAATTTATCAAACATTGATTAAAAATGAAGAAAATCTATTTCTCACAACGTCACATCTTTCCTGAGCTGGTCAACAGACACACATTGTCCAAGAGAGCGAGGCGTAACAAAAGAGACCTTTGATGGACACCAAACCAACGTCCCACATATTGTTGCTTGAAAGTCTAAAAAATGTTCTGCTGATGTTGACTCACTTTTCTTTTAGAGATACAGGTGGAGTAACCTTTCTGCACTGCAGGCAACATGTTGACATTTCTGTATGATTGCAGGGTATTTGGGGCGGCCATTTTCCTGACATCAGTGCTCAACATGTTCATTCCTTCAGCAGCCAGGGTGCACTACGGCTGCGTCATGTTTGTCCGCATCCTGCAGGGCCTTGTGGAGGTAATGGTGACTCCTCTGTTTAGCATAACACTCTTTTTGAGAGAGTAATCCTGCTTTGTTTCTATCATTAGATTAAAGCGCTCTTGTGTCTAAAACATGTTAAGCTAACACCTGTAGTCTGTTAGCTGTCTTCCTCTGCCTAGCTAGCAAGGATAGCTTTTTGTTTTTTGGCTAGACTAAGCACAACATTTCACTTTATCGTACAAATATGTAATCAATCTCAATATTCTCATGTAACTCTCAAAAGGAAAGCTAAATGTCAAAACATTCCTTTAAAGCTTTGACCAATGACATATTTCACACCCCGTCCCTTATAGGGTGTCACCTACCCAGCATGCCATGGGATGTGGTCCAAATGGGCGCCACCGCTTGAACGGAGTCGACTGGCCACGACATCTTTCTGTGGTGAGCGATTCCCCATGTGTCCTCCTGTCAAAATCAATAACTGTATAGTAATATGGACAGCGTCTCCTTCCGTTGCACAAAATTGAAGACGAACCCCCAAAACCCACGGGCGCTGTCACAAAACGTAATTTAGAATGAAGACGTGCATTGATCTGCGTTGAAGGCCGCTTCCGCTAATCAAAGCTAGCCCATTTCGCTAACGGTTAAATGTCAAAGATCCCTCAGGTCAGTGCAGTCCGTTTGGAGCAGACATACTCACAGTTTTGGAAACTTCAGTGAATTGTTAGTTGTTCTTTATGTTTCCTCCTCTACTTTGCTGACACATTTGACAAACATAACTAATGTTCGTGACCTTATAGTTGACCTTAAATGCATCAAATAGCCTAACCCAGCCTTTCCCAAACTTAAGACTGCCGCGGCCCGCTTTGAAATACAAAATCACAACCCGTTATAAACATCTTTTTATGACCACATCTCTAACTTTCAGTGAGGGTAAATTATTGGACATGACAACATGATATTATGGAGAAAGACACAAAAGTTTACTAAACTTTATGTCCATGAATAGTCATGACACGTCTTACTAATCACTTAAAGGGTTGACTCATGGTGAATCATCATTATTGTGATATTTATTTTATTTTTAAAATTGGTGGAGGGCTTTTGTCGGTCCACCTGCAGTACCCACACGGCCCACCAGGGGGCCGCGGCCCACACTTTGGGAAGCACTGGCCTAACCTATAAAAACAAAACTACTCAAAATTCACACTTGTACATTAAACATCCTGATGATAACTATCAAGTCAGAGTCTTGTTGACACATTTCTATGTGTTAACATGGAGGAGGTGGTGTTTATGACCTATATTGCAGCCTGTCAGCAGGGGCAGTCTTAAATATTTTGGCTTCACTCCCAGCCAGCTGTTGCTCTGTCCCTGTTGCTCTATGGTTAAAACGGTTTCAAAACACTTAATGAACTCCACAACAGAAAGATATGTAGAGTCTGCATAACAGGAATGGTCATTTAATTGACATGAGAGGGGGGATTTTGCTTTGCAGATTTACACCACTGTAGCCCCCCTGCTGAAATTGAAATATCCAGGTCGCACTTTAAACCGGTGCCATGACAACCCATGCATCAAAACCCTCTTGACATTGTCTGTAAATGGACGGGGCTCACCTGTGTACTCTGCCTCTATTCACCTAAATGAAGTATCATAATGCTGACTGTCCAAAAAGCTCTCTCGTGCTCCCCGCTCTATTCAAAACAACAGAGTTCATAAATCTGTGCCATTATAGAAAAGACATTAAAAACACGCTGAGCCAAAGATTCATTGACTGTGTTACTCAATGATACTAATGGGTTTCCAGGATGTCTTTTTTATTAAGATACATTTGCACCATACGCTGTTGTTTTATGTTAAGGTAAATATATAAAAAAATACATTTTTGTGCCATCTCAATTATTTATTGGATTCTTATTAAATCATGCCTTGGCTTGGATGTTTCTGCTGATATAGAAGTTTATACCTTGACATTAAAATCTGTTGTTTCCAGGTTCATACGCAGGAGCAGTGATCGCCATGCCGTTAGCTGGAGTGCTTGTTCAGTATGTTGGATGGTCTTCAGTCTTCTACATCTATGGTAAGACTCATGTTTGACAATGCTGCTGTGACTCACACAAAGAAAAAACAAAGACAGCGGTGTTAAGACAGACCCAGAATACGCTCCTGCCAATACAGAGCTGATCAAAAGTTTAAGATAAAGTTTAAAGATGATTATATTTTTTCCTCTATGCCGTTAATATCCGTGTCCACAATATTCTACAATTCTCTTATCAGACTCTTTAATATCATCAATAATATGGAGACCATCATCATTAAGTTAGTAGGTATTCATGAAAGAGCTGGGTCTTTAGCTTTTTCTTAAAGGTGCAGAGGGACTCTGCAGATCACATGGAGTTTGGAAGTTCATTCCACCACCGGGGGGCGACAGAGGAGAAGAGTCTAGTCAGAGACTTAGGACCCTGTTGTGAAGGTTAGATCAGACGCCTTTCATTGGCAGAGCGTAGTGGGGGGGGAGGGAGTATAATATTTGCCGGTTTGAATCACGTCCAATCGCTGAATTGTACCCACTCCTAAACTCACCTGCCGCTGTCATTGACTTGGGGAAATCCCCCCCTGCTCCTCCTCCAGACACATCCTGCATCAACCCACAAGTGATGATTGAGCGGCATTACTTTTTTAAAGGTTCTATTTGGGAAAAGCTACTGACTTTATCTTTAAAGCTCCTGTGTGGAAATGTTGTTTTTTGTTGACTTTGGCGCCCCCACTGTTGACAAATTGGTATTTATTATCTCTTTCCTGACCTTGTCCTGTACATGTGTAAGTAGTGTTGTCCATTGGAATATTTCATTTTGGTTTCTTTTAACAGTCCAAAGCCATGGACAAAATGTCAACAAAGGCTGTTTCTGTAGTGTGTCGTTAATGCCTCGTCTGACACCTAACTGCTGCCAGTGGTTACAAGCGTAAAAAACAGAACTAAAGTCTTGTTTGTGGATCATTAAGAGGCATCAATATTAATTCCAGTCTGTTTCATATCCTGCAAAAAAATAGTTCTCAGGTGTTGGGTAATTAGAAACACTCGGTGTCAGTTTGGCATCATGCAAAGTGCTTTTCTTTATCCAGGATTTGTACTTTGTATGCCTCGCACATGATGTGTTATCTGACCTGCTTTAGATTTGATAAAAAAACGATTAACACCGGCGTTAGATTCACACTTCACCGAGTGTTCTTTAATAAAAATCTACTCTGGTTGTGCTGTGATATGATCTCATGATTTATTGATGTAAATTAGCATTTTCCTGTCTGGGCTCCATGCCTCACACCTGCTTCATTTCATTTTCATAATGAATTTTTTTTTTGTGGTCCAGAGAAGGTCAGCCGTGCTTTATTTAGTCCACCCGTTCCCCTTAAACTGCTCTGTTACATCTTACAAAGCTCGATTACTTATTTATACATCTAGAAGAGTATCTACAAAGGAAAGTGATGTTGTTGTTGTTGTTGTTGTTGTGAAAGGTGTTTTCGGGATCTTTTGGTACATCCTGTGGCTCCTGCTGGCGTATGGAAGTCCTGCTGCACATCCCACCATCACTCAGGAGGAGAGGACGTACATTGAGACCACCATTGGTGAAACAATGCGCCAGTTGAGTGTGACCGAGGTGTGTAATCTTCTGCCAGTTTCTTTTTTTGTTCTTCTGTCGTACTAAAAATCCTTACACACAAACAGCATTAAACACATATCTCTGTCTCAGAAATTCAAGACTCCATGGCGTCGTTTCTTCACCTCCATGCCCGTCTATGCAATCATTGTGGCCAACTTCTGCCGCAGCTGGACCTTCTACCTGCTCCTCATCAGCCAGCCGGCATACTTTGAGGAAGTGTTTGGCTTTCCTATCAGCAAGGTTTGGTCCCTTAGATTCCCCAAACAGCACAGAATGACAAATATTTATAAGCAGTCTTCATAAGTCATTGGAGTGATTCATATAAATGCTTCCTGTGTGTTGCCGTCGTCCCACAGGTGGGGCTCCTGTCTGCTGTACCCCACATGGTGATGACTATTGTGGTTCCTATCGGAGGACAGCTGGCCGACTTCTTACGCACCAACAAAATCATGTCCACTACAAATGTGAGGAAACTTATGAACTGCGGAGGTACGTCATGTGACACAGACACAGGTTGTTTATTAATGTTGATACAGGAAGCAACTCACTGCCTAGCGTGCAGAACGTCAGGTTCAGGGTTTGAGAGGTGAAACACAAAAAAGCTGATGAAAGCTTAGTGCAATGGTTCTCAACTGGTGGGTCGGGACCCAACAGTGGGTAACTGAGCCGTTTCCAGTGGGTCGCAATGTGTGCCTGGAAAAAATCTCTTTGTTCTGTCACATTTTCTTGCATCTGAGGTTTAAACTGCACCTTTTTTTTTTATTAAATAAATCTGAGTGGTTGAAACATTCTGAAGATTTTCAGAAAATGTGGCTCATGATTTCTTGTTAAGGAGGTGTTGGTGCGTCGTGAGGCTCGTTCGGTTGAGAGGCACTCGACTAGTGCAGGGGTTCCCAAAACGTTCAGCTGGCGACCCCTAAAAAAAGGGTGCAGAGAATGGGGACCCCCATAGTCCCAATGTGGTGCACAGCCATGCACTAATTGAAAGAAAGGCTATCAGCAGAACATTCCCATGTGAAGAGTTTTGCACTGATTGGAAACACAAAACCTAACAAACAGACTCACAGGTGTGTTCATCTTTATGTGTAAAGAGCAGCAGACATCGTATGTATGTTAATATATATCAAACATACATGTGAAATATATTAACACACAATTTAGTTTTCATTTTAATCAATGATATTACTTTATTGGAAATGGAACTACTTTGTTGTATTTCTTTTTACAACAATAGGTAATTACACAATTATAAAAAATACAAATACACAATTTTTTTTTTTTTTTTTTTGGAAGGCATCTCGGACTCGGGGGCTCGCGGGGTGTTTGAATGTGTGTGAACGATGAGCTGATTAGTGGCCTTTAATGGTACTTGATGAATGTATGAATGTGTGTAAAATGGTAAATGCTTCCTAGAAGTTTAAAAAGCGCTGGAAGTCAATGAGGTTATGTATTAAATCCTCTTAAATATGTGAGCACAACATCTTACATTTACTGTATGTTAGTGAGTCTATTTAATTCTTCTTACTGCAACAAAACACTAAATGTCTTTGTTTGTATAAATGTACTTGGCAATAAAAAACCATCCAGGTTCTGATCCTGGGTGTATAGATGCAATCCATTGTCCATTTAAAATATTTTTTTGGACCATGAATTGATAAACAGATTAACATTTACTTTCATGTTTCATGAGCTCAGTGGTCGTCTCTCTACCACACGGTCAGGGGTGGGATCCCCACTCCTGCAGTCACATGTTGGACACTGAACCCCAAATTGCCTTCAGCATGAGCGACCTGTGAATGGGATGAGTTTACACTGATGGACACTTTACATAGTTACATTGCAGCCTCTTGCATCAGTGTGTGAATGTGACCTGTGGTGTAAAAACACTAAGAGCAGTCAGAAGAGTAAGAATAAAAAGCTCAGGTCCATCTATCATTCTTCATACAATGTGCTCAACTCAAATGTTGTAGCAACAATTTTTCCAATTTGTGGTTGTTAATAACTCATTTTTTCCGACTCTTTCTCTCCTTTTCTGTATCCTCACAGGGTTTGGGATGGAGGCAACCCTGCTGCTGGTGGTTGGGTTTTCTCACACTCGGGGCGTGGCCATCTCCTTCCTGGTTCTGGCTGTAGGATTCAGTGGATTCGCCATTTCAGGTATAACAACCCCTGCATCCAAAAAACCCTGCACTAAGAAATGTGTGTTTTCTCTGTGATTTAAGGCTGTCAGTTGAACTAACTGGTGCCCTAAACCATCTAGGTTTGGTGCAAAAACTCAAGTCATATTAATAGTCAAAATGCTCCGATATCTCCTTTCTTTGTTCTCGAGCCTTTTTGGATTTTAAAGATGTGTTATGAAACGAGTATGCAGAGTCTACTTCTCCTTTGGGTGTGATGTAGTATAGTATGCATTAGCCTGCCAAGCGCTCATACTGACAATTCTCCTGAATATTTTATAGACTGTTGTCAAGGAAACAAAAAAGGGAAGTGTGTTTGGATCTGCTCACTTTTTATAAAATATTAAAACGCAATAAAAAAAAAAAGATTATGTGTTTTATAATGATGTCACATAACACGTGTGATGCTCTGGTGTGTATGGTGTGTTCAGGTTTCAATGTCAATCATCTGGATATCGCTCCTCGTTACGCCAGCATCCTGATGGGAATCTCAAACGGAGTGGGAACGCTCTCTGGGATGGTGTGTCCGTTGATTGTTGGAGCCCTGACTAAAAACAAGGTATGACAAACTGGATTTTCACACTGCGGTAACTGTTACATTCAAATACATATTTGATAAGTTGTTTTACCAGTTTGACAATATTTTGCTCACATGCTGTTATCGAGGATTATTGCTTATGTCCTTCAGCCATCCCATACTCTGTTGACTTGCTCTTTTTTTTAATTATTAATCATTATTGCTTTGACATCACAGGAGAAATGTTTGCTTTTCTGATAGAACACTGAATCTCTGCGTGTGATCTTACAATAATCAGTGGCTGGTTTAAATAATAGATAGCCCTGTGAAATGTATAATGCATGTCATTCAACCTTTATTTATACTCGAAAGATCATTGGGGGGCAACCCTCATTTACAACGACATCGAGTCATTACAGAAATAATTAGAAAACAGACATTAAATCAAAAAGTAAAACAGGGGACAGATAAATACAAGACTGATAAAATCAGTCTAAAAAGGCTGAAATGGACTAAGATAATTAAGCGAGTACAAAACTGTAATAAATAAACACACTTATGTAAAACAGTTACAAACAGGTTGGGAGGCTTAAAATCAGGTTTCTAAAAAGTTCATTTCCCTCAAGAAGATGCTGCATGTTGTTCCAAGAGTCCGGTGCAGAATAAGAAAAAACAGATTTTCTGATCTGACTCGAGGAACACTGAACATTAACCGTCTTGAGGAACGTGTGTGGTAACGTCCAGTCGAGAGATGGATGAGTTCTGTCAGGTATGAGGGTCATTTTTGTTGCAGGTGTAAGGCTGTTGCTTTTTTTCAGCATTACATCAGTGGTATGTTACCAAAACCTCTGTGAGTCTGCTTCATATGCCAGAAATTCAACGACTCAATCCATCTCTCCACAGACGCGTCTAGAGTGGCAGCACGTCTTTATCATTGCGTCCATGGTGCATTACACGGGGGTCATCTTCTACGCCATCTTTGCCTCTGGAGAGCAGCAGGAGTGGGCCGATCCCGAGAGCACCAGCGAGGATAAACGCGGCATCATCGATGAGGACGAGCTGGCTGAAGAGTCAGAGCTGAACACTGACAACGTGATCGCTCCCAAGAGGAGCTATGGAACCACAGACAATTCATCCGGGCGCAAACAAGGCTGGACAAAGAAACGAGGGGCCACCGTGCAGCAGCAGGAGGAGGAGGAGGAGGGGGAACATTTCAGGAACGGGGACTTCCAGGACGGATACCAGTGAGATGCCTTCAGGGCCAAGAGGACTTTTAAAAACCTTAAAGTTCAGTGAAGGCTAATGGTTTATTTCATGTCAAAAACAGACAGAGATGCTGTACCTCATAATGGCTCTATTACATTTTTATAACACATAGAGAACAAACCATGTGACATATTTTTGTAGACCCTGAAGTATCATCTCCACAGGGTCTAACCAGAATCCTCCTCTGGGATGTTTTCATTGGATTTTGGATCATTGCAGAAAATAATCTCTGTGTTAAACACACGTTTCTGAAGCGTAGGCGTTTTGTTCAGCAGGATAATCTTCACAGATGAACGCCATTTTTATGATGTTTGAAGCGTTAATGCGGCCGACAGAAGTAAAAAGCTAACGTCATGCTACAAGCTAGCTACACCACGGTGGGATGATTGTGACGTCACTAGCGTTATGCTTCAGACGATCTCCGATAAACTAATCCACGTAGCTTAATAAATAGTTTACTAACATAATATTCACCTTAACCTAAAGATTAAACCTACAGGAGACATCTCAGACTAGTGAGAGAGTTCCCGCCCTCTGTGTCCGGCGTGATGACGTTTAATGTCCCCGACGACCGCTGTAGTCACATTTAGCCGCTTGTTAGCAACCGCCTTTTTAAAGACGAGTAAAAACTTCAAACTTCACAAGTGGAGGTATTACCTAACGTAGTTTATGTGGTCTAACAAAACACCAACATCTCTTCAGCTTGTGTTAACCACAGACCTTATTTCAGGAGTCTAACCACAAACACATTCAACATCCCCGTTGACTTTTAGACGTTAGACCCCATGGCGCTCAAATGCTAACTCACTTCCTGGTTTTAGGACTCATTCCTGTGGTGCTCTATACTCCAGTATATGTGTGATGTACAGTCAGCGAGAAATCAAAGAGGAAACACAACATTTAAAAGTCAAACGTTTCTATCATTTTTATGGTAATTGGAGCAACACTAGAAAGAAAAAAAAACCATCAATGCATGAATGATTTGAGCAGAAATGTACCGTACAGTACACTGACACATACTGTAGACCAGTGTTCATCTCATGATGCTAACCAAGCAGCCCAAACAACATTAATGAACCATCGCAAGCAACATGCTGACTGAACGTTAAGAAGCTTACTTTGCACCTTGTGAACAGTTTTTGATCTGTATAGTGTCAGCTATGCAACGTGAAAAGTGGTTACGCTTGTAGAATGTAATAAC
The DNA here is from genome assembly GCF_963584025.1 of Labrus mixtus. Classification (NCBI taxonomy): domain Eukaryota; kingdom Metazoa; phylum Chordata; class Actinopteri; order Labriformes; family Labridae; genus Labrus; species Labrus mixtus. The sequence continues at coordinate 495,905 of NC_083615.1, read as the reverse complement.
GGGGTTAAGAACAGACCACAGTGTTAATGTAATGAGCCTGGTGTTTGTTTTTTCCTTTTTGCTTGTATGTATTTGCTGTTGCTAAAAGATAGCACTCTGAGCCGCTCGTCCTTCAACACACTCCTGTGACACACTCCGTTCGGCTTCATGTCGGGACAGGATGGAGTTCAGAGCCGATGTTTCTCCATCATGGTTTTTAGTGTAACTATATATTTGTGTTCATCTTTTTTTTCCCCTTCAAATTCTCAATGGTTCATGAATAGAGACCCAGTTTGTAATGTTTCACTGTAATCATAAAACCACTCTGGGACATTTTCTCTCTCACTGTTTATCATGTAGGAGGAAATTCATTGATTTTCTATATTCAATTACATGTTGTTGTTTGAGAGACCGTTGATTTTATCAGCACTTTACATGAACACAATGAAGGTCAATACATTTTTTTTCTTTTTTAAAAAGGCTTTATATGTGATTTTTTGATCCAGCAGATGTCGCCCTTGAGCTCCAGCATGAAACCAAAACAACTGGCGCTGCATTGTTGTGTTAGCATGCTAATGCTAGTGATCTTTATTCTGCTCGTATCTTCACACTGCATGTAAATTTACCTGAAATGAGCGTGATCTAGAAACACAGTTAAGCAGTGAGTACAGTATGTTATTCTTCTTTTCTCTAGTCCCTCAATTAAACAACTTTTATACACGAGGGGAGGAGTCAGCCGGCCGTCCGGGCGATGTAAACAAAGTGAAGATAGGACTCTGAAAACTCTGAAAACATCACAGACAGTGGGACTCGGGTGTTACACCCATTGTAGACAGTCATGACTCACAGAGTTATTTTCAGAGGAGATACTTGATTTATATATTTAAGTGTGAAAAATCACATAGAAAGACTTTAACCAATATTTTTTATTTGCATTTTCATTTAGTAACAGAGTAATACACACAAAAAAGATAAACATATAGACATTACATTGACAGAATAAAAACAAAACAAAACAAAAAACAACAACAACATAAAAAAAGGAGACAAAACATAGACTTAAAAAAGAAAGAAAAAGAATGACATACATTAAAATACATTTCTATTCTGTATTGAGACATAAAATCATTGGAGAGTTTTCAAGTTCTGAATTATTGCGTCGTGGTAACTGAGTATTTTAAAAAGAGATGTTTGGCAGTTATGAAGTTTCCCATGTTTAACTTCTTAGTTCAGTCTTTAAACATGCCAATATTTGTTCATTCCAGCCAAAAAGGCTGATGGGAAAACTCGTTGAAAAATGTGATAATTACAGCACATGGATATGTGGACTATTTCTATTGTTTCAGTTTGTCCAGCATCTGTCAACTTGAGTTTAAACATCAGCCTGAAAGGAGGGCTAAAGTCGGAATTTCACCAAAGTTAGTCGGCCTCATCTCCTGGAGAACATGAATGCTTGAAAACAATATAAGCTCATTCCATCTTTAAAGCCTGGCTCACTCTGCAGGATCATCGGGCAGATTTGAGCTCTGATTCTTCCTTCTACAATCTCAGGGTCTCTCCCGACTCGAGGCTGCTCGGACCCGATTCTCTGTTCAGATTATCTCGTAGTGTGAGCGGTCCAAAGATCCAATCTTAACGTCCCCGACAATCTGCCCGGTGATCGTCGGGGACGCCCCGATTTATTTCAAACATGTTTCATATTTAGAATTTAAAATCTTAACGCAACTTTCCTCTATCCTACAACAACTTCCACTTCCTTCTCTTTCACCAACCGTCGTCCTTTGTTTTTTTAAATGAAACTTTATTAACAATTGTCAACGCTCCGTCCCGATTTCACTCGTACAGTGTGAGCACGTCGATCTCAAGGTCTGGTCGGGCGTCGTGAACGATTCAGTCGTACAGTGTGAGCTGACATGACACCCCGACTTTTATACAATCGGGGGTAAATCACACAGTGTGAGCCAGGATTAAGAGACAATAAAGGTTTTTCCTTGTGGATAAAAATGGTGGTTCCATTGTCATAAGGGCAGTGCTATTTAAAAATAAATAAATGAGTTGTTCTACCTCTGCAGCTCTTTTAATGATCAACATGATGCATTTCATACCAGACACAGTTTAATGTCTCTTCTCATGTCTCTTTGTGCGTCGTACTGCCTGTTTATGTTATTGGCTTGAATTTGGACTTTAAATCTTCCAAAGATGGCTCTGTTTCCCATCATGTTGTGGTAAACATCCTCTCTGTCTTATCTGTATTTAAACGCCTGCTTACATTTTCACTGCAGAAGATAATTACTGGACAGGATATTCCTCACCAGTGTCAGACATGTTTCCCCAAAACTACAAGTAAAGATTTCAGTTAAAGGACGCTCATTTAGTTTGTTAATCTTTTAAATATTCACACACACACACACACACACACACACACACACATGTTTAACACATACAATTGTTGCTCTGTGTGCATTTCTTCACAACATATTTTTCTCTCTCTTATGTTTTAGAAAAAGGTATAAAGGACACGAGGGCTCACGATTGTGATTAAAGGGAACATGCAATAGTTTTAAATCAACACCCAATAAAAACTCATGAGGATTACCGTACATGTCGATATATTGACGGGGTTTGTGTTTTTTCACTTCTCAGAGGCCTTCTCATGCCCCCCATGCTCTTCAACAGGGACCAGATAGTCCACAAACTGCCGGCAGCCAATGGCAAAGGTTCTGTTTATTCCAGAGAGACTGTGTGTTGACTCAGGAGGGCCCCTTTGGATGGAGCAACAGCCCGTCAATGATTAAACTATTAATCAGGATTTTTGGACAAATTAAGGAGTTTAAGGGACTGGAAGAAATCTGATGTACTGTGTGTGTGTTTTCCTTTCTTAAAGTGCCAATATAAACAAACCTGTCGAGACTGGCACTGACATAATAGAAAAGTTTGATAGGTTCAAGGACAAACACCAATGCTTGGCACAGTCTGATTTTGGAGACTCTCTATAAAAATCTGCTTTCAGTGCCGATAAAAAGATATTCAAAAACAGTCCAAATGTTACCGTGAAAGGAAAGCACAAAAGAATAGACCATTAATCCTTCAAAATAAAACATGATTGCAGAACCTCTGCGACCATACCCCGACCAGTGGTGTGTTTAATGACGGCGTGTACGTTCCATGTTTGATGTTTATGCGTGTGTGGGTGGGATTTGTGGTCTGCTTGACAATTCATGAGGCAGCTTCTTCACTCAGTGAGATAAAGAGGGACTTTTTTTTTTTGGGAGGGAGGGAGGGTGGGAATGACATGGACGGGGAATGGACAGTTTAATTAATAACCACCATCCATCTCTCCCTGACCTCAGTGGTCACACAATGCTCTCACTGGAACGCAGACACACCAGCGCTTTAATGTTCATTATATTGATTTAAGCTGTAGCTCTCCATGTGGATATCACAAACGAGTCAGAAAAAAAGAGGAAATTTGGCAACTCAGGGATCTGACATCAACTGGCAAGAAAAAAGGTAAGAACTCTGATATTGAGCCTCACTCTATTTCATTTTTAGTGGTGACTTCTATGAGTCTGGTGTGGCCCCTGTGGCAGAGGTATGTTCTGCTGCTGTGCGGGGTTGTTAGAGTAGACCTGAAGGTTTTATGGGTCTGTGTGGGTTGCTTTTAGATCTCTGGGGAAATCACAGTGAGTTAATTAAAAAAAAAAGTGTGGCAGATGAAGTCTATAAAATATTTCGTATGCCGCTGTGTTGTGGCCTTGAAAACAGTGTAAGGCCTTCAGAATAAAATAGAGGCGTCTGTTTTCATACTTCCAATATGATCTAACATAAAAGATTTATTTTAAAATGAGCTCTACATTATGATTAAGACGCATATTCAGGGAGGGGACGCTGATCTAGAAACACATCCTTAAAAGCTTTATATGTGATGTTTTGATCCAGCAGATGTCGCCCTTGAGCACTAGCATGAAACCAAAACAACTGGCGCTGCATTGTTGTGTTAGCATGCTAATGCTAGCGATCTTTATTCTGCTCGTATCTTCACACTGCATGTAAATTTACCTGAAATGAGCGTGATCTAGAAACACAGTTAAGCAGTGAGTACAGTATGTTATTCTTCTTTTCTCTAGTCCCTCAATTAAACAACTTTTATACACGAGGGGAGGAGTCAGCCGGCCATCCGGGCGATGTAAACAAAGTGAAGATAGGACTCTGAAAACTCTGAAAACATCACAGACAGTGGGACTCGGGTGTTACACCCATTGTAGACAGTCATGACTCACAGAGTTATTTTCAGAGGAGATACTTGATTTCTATATTTAAATGTGAAACATCACATATGAAGACTTTAAGGGTACAACATGAACTTGACATTTTTGGGACAGAACATAAAAACCTTTAAAGCTCTTACGAGGCTCTCATGGAGGCCTTCTTGATGCAGCCTCATCTTCGTCCTCCGCCTACCTGCAGGAAGTCTTTCTGTGTGGGAGGAGGCTGGATGATCTTTTTTTCACAATATATTTATTACACCAAAGTTGAAAATTAATTTTACTCAGGCCATCAAGACACAGAACTCTAATGATGAAAGATGCTGAGTTTTATTTTGGTTTTGAGATGGTTTTATGGACGTTCATATATTCTCTGTTTCCTGTTTGACTTCATGTATAGGCCCACTCTGGTATTTATGTATATGATGTTTTTATGTTGATTCTAACGTCTGCTGCTTCTGTATTTTTGAAGAAGTAAAACAGAGGCTGACTTCTACTACACCTACTTTGCCCAGTCCTACCTTTGTTTTCTGAGCTGGTGCCCGTAGACTCTCCTGAATGAATGAGTGGGTGGGCCCCGACATCAATGTGGTGGGACAGTTGGAAATCCCACCCAGCGATGAATTCTCCATCTCAGAGAGCTCCCATTTGTTTGGTAAGTGACTGAACCAGCTAACAGAGAAACATTAAAGACGACAGGAATTCATTTCTTTCTGCTTGCTTAATGCTAGCTTTAGCAAGCTAACATGCTCACAGTGACTATGCAACTTAATGTATTAACATGCTTATACTTTTATATCTAGCACTTAAACACAGATGAAAATAATAGAATGTCTTTAGTTTTACAGGTAGTCGGTCAAAAACCAAAGTATTGGTCCGTGGCTGTCTTTCTGAAGCTCAAACTTGGTAATTTGTTTCTGTGCCATGAAGCAAGGAGCGTCCATATTTGGACAGGAACCAGAATGCCAGCTGGTAAAAGAAGCAGGATATATTATTTTAAGATAATTTGCATGAAAAGACACCAAAAGACACCAAGAGGTTCAGTTTCATAATTAGCTAAGGTGACACAGAGCAGACAGGCCCCTTATCATGCATTAAGTTATGCATTAATATTACTTAAAGGCTTTATATGTGATTTTTTGATCCAGCAGATGTCGCCCTTGAGCTCCAGCATGAAACCAAAACAACTCACGCTGCATTGTTGTGTTAGCATGCTAATGCTAGCGATCTTTATTCTGCTCGTATCTTCACACTGCATGTAAATTTACCTGAAATGAGCGTGATCTAGAAACACAGTTAAGCAGTGAGTACAGTATGTTATTCTTCTTTTCTCTAGTCCCTCAATTAAACAACTTTTATACACGAGGGGAGGAGTCAGCCGGCCGTCCGGGCGATGTAAACAAAGTGAAGATAGGACTCTGAAAACTCTGAAAACATCACAGACAGTGGGACTCGGGTGTTACACCCATTGTAGACAGTCATGACTCACAGAGTTATTTTCAGAGGATATACTTGATTTATATTTAAGTGTGAAACATCACATAGAAAGACTTTAAAGGTTTGAGTTATTAAATTCAATTTACCTCTATCCTGAAAAAAATCAAATGAGATACAGAGATCAAAGGGAATAATACCACATTGTAAACATGTTTAATTCTGCTGCAGAGTTTGGCATCTTTAATATGGGGCCTTAGGCGAGTTCGTTGCTTTTGGAGACAAGCTTAAGTGACCACTAAGAGAACTGCAGCTTTTTGGCACTTCAGAATTAGTTTTGAACATTCTTATCTTTAATTCAAAGCCCTGAAAGTTTCCTCTTGTTGAGCCTGAAGTTAGCTGTGAAGTGTGCAGATCACCAAAGTTATCACAGTTTATTCTGAAGAAAACGCCACATTTTATGGCAATCCATCATTGGATGATTTATCTTGGCCCTTGGGCGGTTCTAGGCAGGGGCCAACAGGGGCCAGTGCCCCTGTAACACTGAGCTTGGCCCCCCCTGTGGCCACCCCTCCAAAAGGAAGAGCCCCCCTAATAACACAGTATTTGACTCACAATCTAGAATTAAATTCTGTTACTGAATCAAATATAAATCATGGTATTTAATGATGTGTTCTATTATTTGTCATAATATTTATATATTTTTTAAAGCGATCGTCTTTGTCTATTTTTCACCTGGGTTTAATGTTCCCCTCTGACAAAACAACTGGCCCCAGTTTGGGGGTCTAGAACCACCACTGTCTTTGCCTAAGTTGTAGACTGACATGTCTCTGGTTTGTCCTCTTCACATGCATACATACAACAACAAAATACCCAATAAGTCAGTACAAATGGTGAGGGTGTGAGGCCTATCTGACTGTTTATTGTAACAGCAACCAATAACCACTCTGACTGCATAAGACACACATTCAATTAATCTTGGAAAGCCTGAACAACAAGTGGTGCACCTAAGGTCGAGTAAAAAGGAGATTAAAGAAATCTTAAAATAAATCAAAATAAATCAAATTTCCACTTCTGTCACTGTGAATGGTTGTGGGACAGATGCCAACGTGACTGAAGAAAAAGTAAAATGATGCTTTTCGTCAAGGATATCATGATGTAAAAACCAAACAAACGTCCACTCTTTCTGTTTTAAATATGACTCCATTTTAAAGAAATGAAAAAAAAAAAAAAGCAGAGAGAAATAATTACCCTACAGAAACAGAACTACACATGATTGCTTTATCCAGTTCACATCTTTCTGTCCTATTCCCTTCACCTCGAGTCACAGCGAGCACAGTAGCAGTCAGATGGTAGCATTGCCCAAATCTGGAAACGACTTCCCCACGTTAGCCGGCTACTTGTAATGATGTAAAGAAATGTGACTGTGTGGTTAATGAGTAGCCGTGACAACCTTTGCTCCTCCTGGGATTTCTTAAGAGGTTCAGCACTTGCTCGGCTTCTCTCATGTCTAAGAGGACTTTTTTTTTAAATAGAGCTAAATGGAAGACAATTTGTTAGTTCAATATAAAGAAAGGATTGATCGACATCACACAGTTGGTTGTTGGGCTCTGAGAGTAAAGTCTGTGGTAGTTTGTTTGAGGGGGTCATACGGTCCAGACCAAGTCTTCAAGAGGTCAGTGTTATACCTTACAGATATCGTAGCGTTGTGTTAGTCACATAGCTTTAACGATGTTTTCATAATGGTTGAGGCCTGGGTAAAGTAGACTACAGCTGGTCTTTAAAAAGTACAAATCGACACTCTTCTTTTTTTAAATACAATGTCACATATACACAAAACTGCTGAATTGTTTGGAGTAGAGTTTTATGTCATTCTGAAAAGGCACTGTGTCCTCTGTGCATGCCAGTTGTTAATGATTTATAGGTTTATAGTATGTGTTGTGTGTGTTACAGACGACTGTTGAGTCAGATTGTGTTCTAACGAGCTTCTGCAGGGACAAGTTGAAACCGTTTCCCTACAAGAATAAAATGGATAGATTATCATAGAAGTCTTGTTACACAGTCAGGAGATATGTACATGTGATGTTGGATTTCAAATCAAGTGCCTTTTCAGGACATTAATCACCTTTGATTTCATGTGGGATAGGCAACCAGTTTTTATTAATAAAGCAGAACTGATAATTCTTTAAATAAAACGTTACTTGTAATGTGAAAGGGACTCCTCAAAGCGACGATCTTACAGATAATTGACATTAGATTCCACTTCTGCTCATTGGTGACGGGATAAAACATTTTTAGGTAACCGCCAGAACATTTTTTCAATCTGTTGTGTATTTTTAGTTTTTGCAGAGTATTGTCTTTTGGTACGGCAGAAAGTTCCTTCTTGACTCTGATAATGGCCCTGAAGGTCCATTTACAACCCTTTTTTTTAAGCTTTCAACCAAATATCATTATACTTCTTAGCATATTGGTAGTAAGGCAGCTACAACAGTCATTACTTGGCTCATTATTGATGCCATGTATTAACAACTTAAGCTATGTTCATTTGTCATGCCCAAAGATGCAGTTTGTATCTAAAGCGAGTATGTGGACCTTAAAGTCTTAATATTTGATGTTTCACACTTAAATATATAAATGAAGTATCTCCTCTGAAAATAACTCTGTGAGTCATGACTGTCTACAATGGGTGTAACACCCGAGTCCCACTGTCTGTGATGTTTTCAGAGTTTTCAGAGTCCTATCTTCACTTTGTTTACATCGCCCGGACGGCCGGCTGACTCCTCCCCTCGTGTATAAAAGTTGTTTAATTGAGGGACTAGAGAAAAGAAGAATAACATACTGTACTCACTGCTTAACTGTGTTTCTAGATCACGCTCATTTCAGGTAAATTTACATGCAGTGTGAAGATACGAGCATAATAAAGATCGCTAGCATTAGCATGCTAACACAACAATGCAGCGCAAGTTGTTTTGGTTTCATGCTGGTGCTCAAGGGCGACATCTGCTGGATCAAAAAATCACATATAAAGCCTTTAACGTTGGCAAACTTCTGCACCTTCTTTAAAGCAGCTTCATCATCCTCTCTTTATTCTTTTTAGATATTCTGGCAGATCAAGGTAGTCCTCTCCTACAAGATCCTGACATCTTACCCAGCTTCAACAGCTATCCCAGCATGCAGTACAACTCCATGGAGCCGGCCATGTCCTCCACAACATACTACTCTAGTCATAACTACTTCCCTCATTACAATGGAGACGAATGGTACTCACAGACGGGGATATATGAACTGAGGAAAGGACCGCTGGAGGTCGGCTATGACGCTGAGATGGAGGACACGACTGTTGCGGTGCCCGCCGTGTGCAAGAGGACCCGGCACATGTCGCAGGCCGGACGGGTCAAAGGGGAGGAACTGTGTGTAGTGTGTGGAGACAAGGCATCTGGATACCACTATAACGCTCTCACCTGTGAGGGATGTAAAGGTGAGAAGTATATTCATGACGAGAGAGCACTTACAGTAGCTTCTTTGAGCACATCATGCAGAAACAAGCGCCTTACTCTTTCAGGTTGCAGAACCAATTTCTTCTTTCCATGCCCATGCAGCGCCATTTGTTTCTAAGTCCTTTGGCAACTATCATCATGTCATCTTCACCACTCATCTTCCATAAGTCCATTTTGAGCCCAGCATAACATGCTAACACGTCATTGCTATCTTAGGTGTTATTAGCTGCAGTTTCAAACCAAGGTAGTGTATCCTCCTCCCACAGCAGTTCTCTTAAACTTACATTTACTCTTCTTATACATTTTAGCGTTTCTAAGTACACAGGTGAAATTCTAGGTACTTTCATTGCATGCATCACAGGAAAGCATTTCAACAGTCTCACACTATTGACCTGCTAAATGTTCCTCTGACGCTCCAACACTCTGTCTGCTGTCTCTTTTGTCACATCTGTCGTTTTCATTTTAATATGTTTACGCAGCCTAGAAAAAAAATACCATATATAACCACTTCCAGTGTTGTCACTACCCGCCCTATACTCTGCTACTGACTGACTGGAAACAACAGTTAGGTTGAGAGTGAAGGCTGCTTTACTTGCATACATATGGGAGGTAAACTTCATTGACTCCAACTTGATAAACAGCATCAACAACAAATTCCCACATTCATTTTCAAACCTTTTTTTGGTTTTACTTTTTCCACTCACAGTCCTGGAATAATTTCAGCCCCTGAAAGACATGAATCAAACATCCATTGTATAAAGTACTAACAAAAGAAACTAACTAAATCAAACCACCAAGAAGTAGCCTGTTAAGACGAGGGTTAAGGATTGTGCTGTGGCCAATCAGATTTTAGTGCGCGCCATGCCACCAGATGGGCCTGCACTTCTTTAGTAAGAAGCTACTTCCAGAGTTTTATGACCTTCTTCTGTTATATTTTTACAAGACATACATTGTGATTACATGAGGTTGTTGTTTTTTTACTCACAGGCTGCAGCTGGGAGAGTTAAAAACATGAACATTTTGTAGTATATATAAGAGCGCTGTTTGTGCTGTTCTTGCTAAAGAGGCCTGATACACAGCATTGAAAGGTTACTGCTTCACAGGGGATATTGTTGTGTCAGGGATCTGATTGGCTGCTGTGTCTGATGGTAAAACCAGATTAAGGGTTGTGTAATTGGTCTTTACAGTTCAGAGAGTGACTCAGGCCACATGCATCTTTTGTCTGAATCCGACCCACATACAAAACAGTATAGGAACCAAGCACCGAGTTGTGCGGTTGTCGTAACCATGGTAACAGCTTGCTTGTTAACACAGACTACACATGAACAGACCTTTAAAGTAATTATTTCATTTGGCTGTATGTAAGTAAGTTGCTCCAAACACGTCTGCCTTTAACACTAACAACACATTAACTCTGTAGCAAATTAGCTTACATCGTACATCAGCAGCTAGCCATCAACAACATCAAGAAACAAATCCTTATAACAAATAGCTAACTGTTAACATTTCACATTAAAACTGGGTATTGCAAATACAATTTGAGTCTTACTCATGGTGTTTGTGCAGTCTTAGTGAGCTGATGAACTCAACAGTAACCACTGTAAACTTAAACTATACATAAACTAACCATCATGGTTTAGAGGGAGTTGAAGTGGAGGAAGGGAATAGCCCTCCTCGGGGTCGACGGTTCTTTCAGAACACTAAAGTTGTTCCCTGGTGCTGTAGCTTGCTGGAATAGTAAGGATGCCCAGATCAAGTACACTCAGCTTTGGGTAAGTGAGATGATGCTGTCGCCAGCAGCACAAAGATAATAATAATAATAATAATAATACATTTTATTTGTAATGCACTTTATATTTTAGAAAAAAATCTCAAAGTGCTACAGAGATCAAAAATAAAATAATAAATCATCAGAATAAACCATT